>NC_091131.1:17084799-17252299 GCF_040183065.1 Periplaneta americana | reverse complement strand
TCATAGCTTTCGATTGTGGCTGTCCAAGGCCCCTTATAGACGAAGTCATTTGTTTTTTAATTCATTAAACGGCCTTAGATGGCAGTTATTTTAATTTTAAAACTCATTTATCTCATTAAATATCAGTCCTATCAAAATTTTTCAAGGAATAAAACTTATCGGAAATTATTTTTAAAGAAATGTTTGTTATGTAACATTTTTCCCAAAAATCAATAATAAGCGAGATATTTCGACTTATTTAATTCAGGCCCCCTTATAACCCCCCTTTTAAATAATGTATTTTGAATGGCATATAGCCTAAAATCTAAGTTACAACGAACATAATTTATATTCCAATTTTCATCGAAATCCGTTCATCCATTATCGCGTGAAAAGGGAACAAACATACAGACAGACAGACATACAAACAAAAATTTCAAAAAAGCGATTTTCGATTTCAGGGTGCTTAATTATATATGTTAGGACCAATTATTTTTGTAAAATCGAAAATTACCAGAAAAATTTCGGCTACAGATTTATTATTAGTATAGATATCTCAAACAGTGCAGCCTTTGATGGCCCAATTCTGTTATCCTATTTTGAATGAATGAATGAATGAATGAATGAATGAATGAATGAATGAATGAATGAAGAAACAGAAGAGACGCGATCGCTCGTCCCTGTAACGGAATTTGGGGCTGATGTGTGAGGAAATGTTTACGTAAGCTCCAAGCCTGTCGACCACTTATCTCACTCCGTTTTACATCGTTACGTCGGCCAAAGGCCTCTGTGACCTTAAGAGTACGTGTTACTGAGTTTTAGCTCATTTCATAATTTCCAAATAAGTCCCAGAAAACTTACTGCTGAGTTTAGTAAATTCTACATTATTCAATGCACTTTTTTATTTTACTGTCAGCACATAGGCCTATTACTAAAATTTATGTACACAATTTTTCATGTGTACATATACTTTATATATTCTAAATTATAGACATCAGCTCAAAGAATTTGAGTGACCACAAGGGTCCTGAATACAATAAGCATGTACAATATAATGTGATGTGATACATTAAAGAAAAAAGGAAGTTAATTGTTGAAGGCAAATATAAGTGGATTAATTGAAATAGAGATGATGGTGTAATATTTGAAGAGAATAATTGATAATATTTATAAGAATAGACATTACATAATCAAAAGGAATGTGAAGTTCCTTAAGATAATTCCATGTGACTTTGTAATTGAACCTCTACTGTCAAACAGCAAACCAAGGACAGGCCATTGTTTAAGAGGCACGTTGTACTTTTGAGAAAGATACGGCAGACAAGGTTCATATATGGACTTCTTCTGAATATCAACTTCGGTGGCCTGATTTAGGTTTCTTTCGAAACGGATAGTAGGGTCAAGAACAAGAGCCCGTTTTAAGCGTCCGTTAATAGCAATAATGTCTGCCCATCTGAAAGAACCATCTGATGATACACAATGTACTTCCTCATGAATCTCCCAATTTAAAGTTTTTAACGATGTCGCCAAAGCATGTCGTACACGATGATGTCTAGCATTGATCAGCAGCTTGCCTTTAGGGCATTGTCCAAGCACGTGTCCAATATAGGTATATGTACACTATATATATATATGTCCCTCGCCGTAGCGTCGTGATTTAAGACATGATTTTGACTAATATCACAGAATGTGTTCTGGTTCGAGTCTTCGTTGGGAATGAATTTTCTCATGAAATATCGGCCAGTGTAAGGGACCAGTACCCACCCAGCATCATGATGAATTTCAGGAGTTACGATAGGTAACGAAATCCGGTTTCAGTGACAACGACTTGGGGGGGGGGAATCATAGTACTAACCACAAGATATCTCCGTTCTGGTTGGATGATCGTTTACCTCTTCTGAAACATGTGGACGTGAGGTCACCTGCCGGTGGCGCCACGGATTATGATAATCCTACAAACTTTATAATTATTGTAAACATGAGTGAAGTCATCCATTGTTTTCTGCCAAGTGATAGGTTTTCACTGCAAACCCAGCATTCTCCAATATTTTATGTTTTCTGCCTTCCTCTTGGTCTCCACATATGATCCATAAACCTTAATGTCGTCTGTCATCTGATATATTCTTATGCCCCGAACTCTTCTTCCATTAACCATTCTTTCCTGTGTATCTTTCAGTAGGCAGCTTATTCTCATCCAGTGATTCAACCAATTTCTTTTCCTCTTTCTGATCAGTTTCAGCATCATTCTTTCTTCACCCACTCTTTCCACCACAGCTTCATTTCTTATACAATCTGTCCTCTTTTACACGCTCCATTCTTCTCCAAATCCACATTTCAAATGTTATTAGTCGCTTCTCCTTTCTTCAGCGTTATGTCCATGTTTCCGCCCCCAAACAATGTCACATTCCACACAAATCACTTCACTTGTCTCTTTCTTATTTCTTTCTCCAGAGGTCAACCGAAGATACTCTTTTTTCTGTTAAAAGCTTCCTTTGCCATTGCTATCCTCCTTTTGATTTCCTGGCAGCAGCTCATGTTACTGCTTATAGTAACTTACACCCCAAGTATTTAAAACTGTCCACTTACTCTACTGTCTCATTTAGTATTCGCAAGTTTACCTTCTTTGTTTTTCTCCCAATAACCAAGGTTCTTGTTTGAATTTATCTTCATCCCATACTGCTCACAGCTGTCATTTAGTCCCAGTAGCATTTGTCTTAGTATCGTCTTCTTTTCTGCTAACAACGCCATATCATCAGCAAATCTTATGCACTTATTCTTCTTCCTCCTACTATCACTCCTTCCATGTTCTGTAAACAGTTTTTCACTGAATCCTCCAAGTAGATGTTGAACCGGGTAGGTGATAAAGGGATCCTTGTCGTACTCTTCTCCCTATTTTAATTCCTTCAGGCATTTATTTTCCTGTCCTGACTTTGACTCGTTGATTCATAGCTATAAAGATTACTGAGCAACCTTCTCTCTTTCCAATTCACATCTACTGTATTTTCTTTAGGATCCACATCAGTTTATTCCTATCCACTCTGTCAAACGCCTTTCGTAGGTCCACAAATACTATATACCAGTACACTTTTTTTTTTCTTCTCTACTTCAATTATTTTGTTTAATAAGTCTCGAAAATTTTTTATTTGAATGTAGTATTCATTATCCTGAAGAGACTCGTATGAGTGTGAAGACCACCGGTGTAGCTCAGTCGGCTAAGGTGCTAGTCTGCCGACCCACAGTTGCGCTCGGTTGCGAGTTCGATTTCTTCTTTGACTAATTACTTGGTTAGATATTTTCCGAGGTTTTTCCCAACTGTAAGGCAACTGTCAGATAATCTAATGCGAATCCTCGGCCTCATCTCGCAAAATATCCTCTCGCTCTCACCAATCCCATCGACGCTAAAGGTCCACACCTGTGGAGTAACGGTCAGTGCGTCTGGCCGCGAAACCAGGTGGCCCGGGTTCGAATCCCGGTGGGGGCAAGTTACCCGGTTGAGGTTTTCTCCGGGGTTTTCCCTCAACCAAATACGAGCAAGTGCTGGGTAACTTTCGGTGCTGGACCCCGGACTCATTTCACCGGTATTATCACCTTCATTTCATTCAGACGCTAAATAACCTAGATATTGATACTTACTTACTTACAAATGGCTTTTAAGGAACCTGGAGGTTCATTGCCGCCCTCACATAAGCCCGCCATTGGTCCCTATCCTGTGCAAGATTAATCCAGTCCCTATCATCATATCCCACCTCCCTCAAATCCATTTTAATATTATCCTCCCATCTACGCCTCGGCCTCCCCAAAGGTCTTTTTCCCTCCGGTCTCCCGACTAACAATCTATATGCATTCCTGGATTCGCCCATACGTGCTACATGCCCTGCCCATCGCAAACGTCTGGATTTAAAGTTCCTAATTATGTCAGGTGAAGAATACGTGTGCAGTTCTGCGTTGTGTAACTTTCTCCATTCTCCTGTAACTTCATCCCTCTTAGCCCCAAATATTTTCTTAAGCACCTTATTCTCAAACACCCTTAACCTATGTTCCTCTCTCAGAGTGAGAGTCCAAGTTTCACAACCATACAGAACAACCGGTAATATAACTGTTTTATAAATTCTAACTTTCAGATTTTTTGACAGCAGACTAGATGATAAAAGCTTCTCAAGCGAATAATAACACGTATTTCCCATATTTATTTTGTGTTTAATTTCCTCCCGAGTGTCATTTATATTTGTTACTGTTGCTCCAAGATATTTGAATTTTTCCACCCCTTCGAAGGATAAATCTCCAATTTTTATATTTTTTCCATTTCGTATAATATTCTGGTCACGAGACATAATCATATGCTTCGTCTTTTCGAGATTTACTTCCAAACCGATCGCTTTACTTGCTTCAAGTAAAATTTCCGTGTTACAGCGTTGTAAAATAACCCAATAAAAAATCGACGCTAAATAACCTCGTAGTTGATACAGCGACTTTAAATAGACAAGTAAAAAAAATTAATGTGAAAAATACTTTTTAAATCAATAACGTGAACATAACAACAGGTTGGAGTAGGGTTAGTGCAACGCATATTATTTTTCTGTATGTCATCTGCGAACAAGCTCTGTTGTCGCTAACAATCAGATAGTAGAGTCGAGTCACTAAAACGGACGAGGCTGTACGCATGCGCTCCATTTGCACGTGACGGCGTATTCCATGAAACTTTGAAGTTAACGTGAAGGGGTTTCCTAGTAATTAGGGAAGCTACTGTCGATAGTTGAGTACATCACCGCAACAAACAACGCGGCGGGGCATTCGCTGTCTCCCCCAATTCATCTGGCCCTCCTGATTAACCTTCTATCGGGGGCCAGACACAGCCAATTTGCTGCTTCCCAGCGAGTGTTCAGCTGGAACAAGATATCCAGGGATAATAGCCCCATGTATCTCCTTTAATTGAACACACAGATTTAAAAAAAGAAGGGAGTGCTTTGCTTGAGGTAGATTTTTAAAAGAAGGTTAATGGTAGGAGGTAAACGATAATTCCTACTTCTCGTAAAGAAACTTAAGAGCCCCTGGAGGGTGGGATTGTTGTTAGGTAAGCTAGAGTTCCAAACCTGCTTCTGTCCCAACGCTGGGGTTTCTAGTTTCGATTCCCGGCAGAAGCGAGGCTTTCTATCCTTCACATTAACACTGTAATTAATGACTTGTGCGCAACAAATTGTTTCTCTTTCAAATTTTGCCAAAACTGAGGACTTAATCATTTCCTTAACTTCTAACAATCACAATCGTTTTGGCAACAAATTGTTTCTCTTTCAAATTTTTGCCAAAACTGAGGACTTAATCATTTCCTTAACTTCTAACAATCACAATCGTTTTGGCAACAAATTGTTTCTCTTTCAAATTTTGCCAAAACTGAGGACTTAATCATTTTCTTACCTTCTAACAACCACAATCGTTTTGGCAACAAATTGTTTCTCTTTAAAATTTTGCCAAAACTGAGGACTTAAAATCATTTCCTTAACTTGTAACAACCACAATCGTTTTGGCAACAAATTGTTTCTCTTTCAAATTTTTCCAAAACTGAGGACTTAATTATTTCCTTAACTTCTAACAACCACAATCGTAAATGGCAACACATTGTTTCTCTTTCAAATTTTGCCAAAACTGAGGACTTAATCATTTCCTTAACTTCTAACAATCACAATCGTTTTGGCAACAAATTGTTTCTCTTTCAAATTTTGCCAAAACTGAGGACTTAATCATTTTCTTACCTTCTAACAACCACAATCGTTTTGGCAACAAATTGTTTCTCTTTCAAATTTTGCCAAAACTGAGGACTTAAAATCATTTCCTTAACTTGTAACAACCACAATCGTTTTGGCAACAAATTGTTTCTCTTTCAAATTTTGCCAAAACTGAGGACTTAATCATTTCCTTAACTTCTAATAATCACAATCGTTTTGGCAACAAATTGTTTCTCTTTCAAATGTTGCCAAAACTGAGGACTTAATCATTTTCTTATCTTCTAACAACCACAATCGTTTTGGCAACAAATTGTTTCTCTTTAAAATTTTGCCAAAACTGAGGACTTAAAATCATTTCCTTAACTTGTAACAACCACAATCGTTTTGGCAACAAATTGTTTCTCTTTCAAATTTTGCCAAAACTGAGGACTTAATCATTTCCTTAACTTCTAACAACCACAATCGTAATGGCAACAAATTGTTTCTCTTTTAAATTTTGCCAAAGCTGAGGACTTAATCATTTCCTTAACTTCTGACAACCACAATCGTAATGGCAATCTCCTGATCATACAATTGGTGTCTAACTTATAATGGAAAATAGGCCTACAAATAGATTTGATTTGCAAAAAAATGTCAAAAGGAATCTTTCTGATAAGAAAACTGAAATACTCGTATACAGGGTAATTCACGAATTCCAGGCACGCAGTTTCAATGGTTGTCAAAGTATTACAGACACGCCAGGGAATGTGTACGCTTGTCGATGAAGAAACCTGCTGATGCCTGTCTTATTGTGAACGGGGGTCATATTGAGCACATGTTAAACGCTCTCTTTCTCCAGTGCATATCGAGTGTTATGTTATCTCAGACACCTGTTCTGATAGGACATAATAAAACCCAGCAGATTTCAGAGACGACTGGTTTCCGGACCTATGTTTCTATGTTTATTAGAACTTTTTGCCTTGTTTCATTGTCTTCTACTAACATCTCACTACACATAATAAGAAACTTTATAAAACATACAAATCTGATCACATAGGGATTAATTATATATAATATACTTATATATAGGGTGAAAGTAGCTAATTTAATTAATATCAGGTGGTTATTCTTCGTGATATTTCAAACAAAACATTTTAAAATTATTTTTCAGAACGAGAAGTTACATCTGTTGGGATAAAATTTCTTCACATTTTGAAGGAAAAACCTAAAATTCTTTCAATTATTTACCATAATACACTGCTCTCTTAAATTGACTGAGCATATTGGGAGTTAAATGAATGGCTTAAAAAAAACGATACGAATTATTTCACATAAAACAATTTTTATCTCCAAAAGGAAGCAGAAAATAACAAAATTGTATTAAACTTTATTGTTTGAAATATCTCAAAGACTAACATCCTGAAATTAATGACATAACTTACTGTTCTCCCTGTACATATATAATTTGAACTGGCAATGGAAATTACGGGAAAACGGCTGAACGGATTTTAATACGTGACCCCTCATCTTGAAGCTTGGAACCCAAAGTGTTTAAGAAAAATAGTAGTTTTCAGTGAAATGTCAATTTTCCTACATCATTTTCCTATTTTCCAAAATCCATCTGTCGTCAGTTTTGAGAAATAATTAATGGCTTTTAAGAATAAAACAAAACACAAACACACTGCAATAAACAATATCACACAAAGGCTACGACCTGCAGGATTTCTGACATATTTAGAGTTCATATTCTCTCACATCATAATGCCAATATGTCGATTTTCATTTGTGTAACTTTTCCAGAACGTTCCTGTAATATTGGTTATTAAAAACTTCAAGACTTACTAAAAAGAATTTAGAGGTCAGATTCTCTGCTGTGTAATTTTCTGAGTACAGCTGTCTGTGTATTGGATATTAAAAAGTACAAAACTTAAGAATGCTTGATGACATTATTACCACTAAAAATGAAATATTATTATAGTGAATGAATGCCATGATGTGAGTATTTGTTACAAGTTATAAATATTAATGCTTTATTTATGATATGAAAGTGAGACATTTTGGGGTTATATAAGTAGGCGTAGAGATTATCTGAAGTTTGATCTTCATTTCTGTAATATTTATTGTGTGACGGCTATATAGTAGTCTATACAAAACTTAAGTAAGATAACAATATTGTTATTAAAAATGAAATATTTTTTATAGTTATTATCAAGTGGTATGGGTCTTTTCCATATATTTAATGGCGATGTGGTGTAGATATTTAAAGCTGAAAGTTAGAATTTATAAAACAGTTATGCTACCGGTTGATCTTTATGGTTGTGAAACTTGAACTCTCACTTTGAGAGAGGAAGAGAGATTAAGGGTGTTCGAAAATAAAATGCTTAGGAAAATATTTGGGACTAAGAGGGATGAAGTTATAGGACAATGGAGAAAGTTACACAACGCAGAGTTACATGCATTGTATTCTTCACCTAACATAATTATTAGGAACATTAAATTCAGACGTTTGAGATGGCAGCGCATGTAGCACGTATGGATTAATCTAGAAATGGATATAGAGTGTTAGTTGGAAGACCTGAAGGGAAAAGACCTTGAGGAAGGCAGACATAGATGGGAGGATAATATTAAAATGGATTTGGGAGAGGTGGGATATGATGGTAGAGACTGCATTAATCTTGCTCATGATAAGGACCGATAGTGGGCTTATGTGAGGACGGCAATGAACCTCCGGGTTCCTTAAAAGCCATTTGTAAGTAAGTGATATAGATATTTATATGTATTTTCAGTATTGTCTGGAGGAAGCGCAAAAATTATAATGCTTAAGGAAAGACCAAAAGGTATTACTTACTGATAAAATAAGAGGCCTACAAAATGTTGTAATATCCCGATCACTTTACAGTAGCATTAAATGATTCTACCCTCTACATTTCAAGGTAGTTGACGAAACATGCAGCAGCTATACCAAGACACTATGTCTATTGTTGGAAAGCATGACAAACCTGATATTTTATTAACTCTCGCCTACAATCTGCGATGACCTGAATTAGCTACTGCTTCACTCCCACATGAAAGACCGACTGATCGTCCTGACATTGTTGCTTTCGTTTTCGCATTGGAACTCAAGAACTGAATATGTATAGGTTCAATAAAAAGTATTTAGCATAAAGAAAACCAATGAAAGGGGTGTGTTTCATTATTATGGAAGCAAATAACTTCCAAAATGTTTGGTATATTTCATTGGAAATAAATTTGAAAAATTTTAATTTGAACTTGTAATGAACTTAGTTTGCAGCATTTGCTGCACAAACCGCTAGCATATATTCTATATTCGAAAATGTATTATATGCATAATTATTTTTTAATTGTGTTGTCATGTTTCAAGTACAAACCCCTCTAGGCTGAGCGGATTAACCACTATCCTCTATGATGTAGCTACATTTCTTTGTACTTACTTCAGGCAATAGTAGAATAATCCTACTAAGACATTAATTCTAGGACCCATGTTATTTAGATTTTTGTTTTGATATTAGAGAACGCTTTTTAATAGCTCTCTATAAGCTTAAAAATGAACAAACCCTAGGGACTTGGAGATATGAGAGGAAATCATATGGCGCATAGGAGAGATTTCGTTTATCAGGGGAATACTGGCATTATATAGTGGCTTACTATTTAATCCGGACGCCAGTACTAAAATTACGCTCTGCAAGTACAGCAATATTTCATTAATTAGAGATAGGAGCCTTCACGAGTTCCGTTGTTATCATCACCGCTGCTCATTGCGACTATTTGTGTCGAAATTATTGTCGTTATCATTCATCAAAATCGTAAGTCACATACATCGTAATTGCTGTCATCGTCGTTATCGTCGTCGTAATCATCATCATCATCTTCATCATCATCATCATTTGTTGCCATCATCAGAGACGTCATATTATTTGCAGTCAGTCATAGCTGTCACCATTGTTTTCATCATCATTATCATCGTATTCAGTCATCGTCGCCATTGTTGTCACAATTGTAATTAGTTACAGATGTTGTCATATCTATAGGCAGACCCTCAACATTGTTGTCACTGTAGTCATCATTGTTGACACTTATCATTATAGTCAATCATCGCTGCCGTCATGTTACTAATCATTGCCATCACTTTAGTCACCCATCATTGTCTTCTTATCTGTAGCCACTGTCATCATTTCTGTAGTCAATTTTCATGTTGTAGCCAATGTGTCCATCCTTTCAATCAGTCGTTTTCATATTGTAGTCACTGTCGTAATCTCTATAGTCAATTATCGTCATATTGTAGTTACAATCATTTCTGTGGCCATTAAACGTCATATAGTAGTCACTGTAGTCATTTGGGTAATCACTTACCTTCACATTAAAATCGAATGTTGACACCTTTGTAATCAGTAATTTTCTTGGTATTGTAGTGAATGTCATCATCCTTGTAGCCAGTCATCAACGTGTTATTTCAAAGTCTTTGTCATCATCTTTTATTCTGTCATTCTAGTTATATTGCAGTCACTTAATCAACTTTGTAGTTAATCATCGTCGTTATATTGCAGTCACTTCATCAAATTTGTAGTCAATCATCGTCGTGATATTGCAGTCACTTCATTAACTTTGAAGTCAATCATCGTCGTGATATTGTAGTCACTTCATCAACTTTGTAGTCAATCATCGTCGTGATATTGCAGTCACTTCATCAACTTTGTAGTTAATCATCGTCATTACATTGCAGTCACTTCATCAACTTTGTAGTCAAAGGATAATGTTTGTACTATGTGGCTTGTTCTGGTGAAGATATATGGGAATAAACCCAGGAAGTTATTGAATATAATTATTAAAAATAGATAAAAATAAATGTCATCGTTGTGATATTGCAGTCACTTCATCAACTTTATGGTCGGTCATCATCGTAATATTGGAGTCACTCTCGTCATCTTCATAATCAATCATTGTCGTGTTATTTCAGGTGTTGTCGTCTTTGTAGTCAATCATTGTCATAATATTGTAGTCAATTTCATTATCATTTTAGTCATCTTCGTTGTCATCTAAGTAGTGTAAAATAATTGTCATCTTTGTAGGTAGACATTGTCGTCATCATTATAGCCACTCTCGTCATCTTTGCAATTTGTGCAATTAGTTATCGTCATCTACGTAATCTATAAACATCACCACCTTCAGTCATTCTCGTAATCTTAGCAGTCAGACTAACTCATTATTCTTACTGTTAATCAGGGGTCACCAAAAAGCGTATCGTCTTTCGTGCTCTCGATGCTGCCCGCCGAACAGAGTATGTTGTAAGGCTACAGAAGGGGAAGAGACTCGTACCTCAACAGATGGGAGCGATCAGTGGGGGATTACGGCAACAGTCTGCTTATGTTTACAAATAATAACATCAAAATAATAATAAATATCATACGTTTATACATTATTTTGACATATATGAAGCTGGAGCCCCGTCTGTTGCTATTGATACAAGCCATTGCAAATTCAACCTCTTCTGTTCTATGGTGCCTTTAGTGCCTGGAAAAGATCTTCTCCAGTTGTATTTTGTAATTACATCTAGAAGACATTCAGACACAGTAAAATGTTCAATAACTCCTCGGATGAAAATGGCTAGGTGAGCTTTGTCATTTCTATCTCTGCTTTCGTCCAATGCAAGTGAGTAAGCTAAAAACTGGTTAATTGTGGTTTCGACTTCAGATTCAATTACATTTACAATCTTGAAATTCCTTCTCTGAACTGTAATTGGAAACAATTTAATTTTCTTCAACTTTGACTTTGTTCTGGACACAGTATTTTAGTAACGTTCTGAATGCACGATTTTACAAATGATGTTTCTGTAAAGGGCTTCATTGATTTTCCAATATTCCAAGCTAGAACGTAGCTAGCAAGAAGCTTTTATTGTTTAAGACTGAGGACACGTGTGTGATTTGTGTTTGTATTTTCTCATTTTATATTTATCAAAATATTTGTAGGCCTACGCACTTCACCTAAAATTAAACGAAAAACTATATGTTTGTCATGCGGAACTGAGTGTAAACGTATTGTAATATACTGATTATTATGTATAACCAACAATTATACAGATAGCCCCAAAAATAAATTATTTTCACATGTCCAACATCTCTGTATTTGTATGATATTCTTTGTGAAGAGTCTAGTATTGTCGTCGCATGTTGAATTTTAACACACCCTTAAAGTTTTTCGAACAAATTAAGCATTTCACATTCTCCCCAATAACACAAAAATATTTCTCTTCCTATTAATCCTTGAATGTACTACGTCCATCATTAGAAGACATTGTGAAACGGTGGAACACTCCGACCAACACAATGATAATGGCAGTCCGCCACTGCTCTTCGTTTGCGCATAAACATTGAATACAGTACAGGTGGGGATGGGTGAGGCGGAGCGCGCTCATTACGTACTGGCTTCGGTTCCGTTCAGGGGCTTACTCGCGAGTACGCTTTTGGAGACGTCTGCTGTTAATAAACGTCATCATCACCATAATCATCGTCGCCATTGCCATAGCCGTCAATGTTATTGAAATCGTCATCGCAGCTAGTTACCATCATCGTTGTTGTAAATATCATTATCATCATTATAATTATCAATGTATTCAGTTGTTCTTTTCATTTTCCTCTTCATTGTTGTAATTGTTACAATTATCGCGATAATCTTCTCATTATTATCGTCATTATCGTAGTCATTATCATCATCGTAATCAGTTAACATTATCACCATTATTATCATCGTCTTCGTCATCGTAAATATTGATTATCACTTTTTGGTACTGATTTTATGTTTGTAAGCAATAACTATTGTTACTGTTATTGGTACTCAGTGGTCACTATAATGTATTTCTGTACCAAAGTAGTGATACATTAAAAAAGCAAATCGATAAAAAGTGTTAACACATGAACGAAAACTATATGCACACATATTTTTGTGACATGTAAAACCGTCCATTATATTATGACCGTAAAATCAGTCGATCACCTGGATAAATGAAAACCCATTAGACCATCCCGTACGTCCGTCTCTGACAGAATAACATTTTCAATTTCATTTTTATGAATACCCGTCGTGTGTTGTGTGTGAACCTACCCTCTTCTTGGCTCTTTTCAGCCATTCAAAGGGTTTTGTAATTATTGTTAATCTGATATGGAGGTGATATATTTTATTTTTATATTATCGGGGGTTGGATAATACCTGGAGCTTTGAATTGACAGGGGAAATAATAACATGGTGTTAATAAAACTCCATTTTGGATGCAATTGAATGTCGATTTTAAGTTCGAAATAATAGATACTGTCAGTTCAAATTTACAATAACGCACTTGATCCTTTGCAATGCTTGTATGAAAAAAAAAAATTCTTTGCAATTGTTATATTGGAATTTCTCATCATCTGTAGATCAGACAGATACTGACGAAAGAAATAGTAGGTTATTTTATGACGCTGTATCAACATCTCAGGTTATTTAGCGTCTGAATGAGCTGAAGGTGATAATGCCGGTGAAATGAGTCCGGGGTCCAACACCGAAAGTTACCCAGCATTCGCTTAAATTGGGTTGAGGGAAAACCCCAGAAAAAACCTCAACCAGGTAACTTGCCCCGACCGGGAATCGAACCCGGGCCACCTGGTTTCGCGGCCAGACGCGCTAGCCGTTACTCCACAGGTGTGGACTGTGACGAAAGAAAACTGAAGGTCAATACAGAGCAGGTATTTGGGACAGAGTTGCTTTGAAACACTCTACGGAGTCTTTTAAGTTCGTAAAACTTCATTAGTGCTCTATTATTGTCTTAATTAAGTTTAGTAGTCGGACTAATACATTCGGACTCAATTGAGTCTATGAAACTGTGTTTTTTTCCTGTAAACATACCTAGGAAAACTTACTTTCTGGACGGCTCTCGTAATTGCGCTCGAATGGCTAAAATTTACATAAGCACTTGTTTTGACATTATTAACATGTTGCAAGAAAAAAAATCAAATTTTTATCTGCTCCCCCCTCATGAGAATGTTTGCTTATTAGATTCATTGTCATTGTTTAACCTGATTGTTGCAATTTATTAAACATGGAGCATTGGACTGGCGAGTAACAAGGATTTGCTATAAAATCTTTTGTCTAAATGAGCAATGACTATTCCTGGCCTGTACGATCCCCGAATTAAGTGCGCGTGATTTATTTTTATGGGTGTATCTCAAAAGTAAGGTATACGCAAATAAACCGCGAAACAATGAATAATTTAAGACGTCAATTCTTGAAGAAATTTCAAACACCACAGTCAAAATGTTGAAAAATATAATGAGAAACTTCATAGAGCTAACATAAGAATGTACGCACGTTAGTGGAGGGTATTTCAAGTAATTTTCAAGAAGTAATTGTCATACTACTGTATATTCTATATTTTCATATAATAAAAGTTAATTTAATACAATATTTAAGTTTCGTTTCACTATTTAAAAATCTCCATTTTCTTTGGCCCACCCTCTATTTTATTTTAAATTGTACTCGTTCTATCTTTGCACTTTGTATTTCTTATCCTTGTTGTTATAGTTTATAGCTGTCTATGTTGTCATCACTGTCGATGCTTATGGTATTAAATGCAATAAAGATAATAATTTATTTAATAATAGAACATCCTTCTACTCATCATCTTTCAGCATATCTATTCCACGCCTCTGGAATTCTCTCCCTGACCACGTCAGAGACTGTCGGACAATATCAAAATTCAAATTTAAATTAAAAAATCACATTCTAGTTCGTGGAATTGTTTGTTGAACACCTGTCAGGTTGCGCGACTTCACCTTAACCCATGACATATAGTAAATATTGTAACTATGCTGTTGTAAAATTGAAATTTAATATGTAATGTATTTATTATTATTATTATTGCTATTATTATTATTATTATTATTATTATTATTATTATTATTATTGTCAGTTATCAATATCATCATTGCTATCTCTGTTTTCTTTCTTTTCGTTGTATTAGCTCGATGAGAGCACTATAATGTACTTTTGACTCTGCTGACCCTCTATAGGGCTTTAACTTAATTTGTATCATTTTCATCAGTGTTTGTATTTCTTTTTTGTATTTATATGTGCTATCTGGTAGGATGGAAGAGAAGGCCTTATGGCCTTAATCCTGTCAGATTAAATAAATTATTATTATTATTATTATTATTATTATTATTATTATTATTATTATTATTATTATCGCATAAAGGAATATCTTCAAAAAATCAAAATCTCGGATAATATAGAGGAAGAATGGAACAACTTAACAGATATTTTGAAAAAGGCTGCATTTGAAAGTATTGGCGTAAAAAATATTAAGCAGAAGAGAAAAAGAGGCATACTGAAATGGGATGAGGATATCAAGAAGGTGATAAATGATAAGCGAGAAGCATATCTCCGATTTTTGCAAACAAAAAAACTTGAAGATGAAATTGAATATAAAAGAAAGAGAGCAATTGCAAAACGGGAAACAAGAAAGCGACACCGAGAGAAATGGAGTGATTTCGTCTCAAGATTAGAAAGAGATTTAACATTACCAAGACCCAAAACTTTCAAAATTTTAAAGAAAATAAATTCGGAGATAAAAGAAAATGTTGTTATAAACCCTATTCCTAACGAATCTCTACTTGCTTACTTTAAAAATATATGGTTTCACAAAAACATCTCTCTTACATTAAAGAATTCCAACAACAACACAACAGATATTATTACTTATGATGAACTCATTGAAGTATATAAACGTTTAAAAAACGGGAAAGCCCCAGGCGAAGATAATTTAAATTTCGAGCTTTTTAAATACGCTGGAGAAGAATTTACCTATCGATTTTTATATTTCTTAAACAATATATGGGCAGGATTAAACCCCCCAGAAAGTTGGCAAAAAGCCATTGTAGTACCCATTTATAAGAAAGGAAACAAAAAACTATGTGAAAATTACAGGGGTATAAGTCTTCTCAATTCTGGATATAAGATCTATACAGCCATAATCAAAAATAAACTATCACATCTTTACGAAGACAAAATCACTGAAGAACAGAATGGATTCCGAAAAGGAAGATCATGTTGTGACAGCTATTTCACCATGAAGATTTTAATTGAAAAGCACAGAGAATTTAATATTCCAACCCACTTAGCTTTTATTGATTTCATAAAAGCTTTTGATAGAGTTGATAGAAATAAACTTTTAGAGATTTTACGCTATGATCATTTGCCAAACCAAATCATTCTCTCCATTTATAATTTATATCAACAAAATGAAATTGCCATAAGAACTGAACGCGGAACTACTAGCTGGACTTCCATCAACCAAGGTGTTAGACAAGGGTGCGGTCTTTCCCCTCTGTTGTTTATTATATATATGAACCATATTTTATACATTTGGAGGCAAAGTCATCATGCTGGAATTCAAATTAATCGAAACACAGTTCTCGATACACTAATGTTTGCCGACGATCAGGTTATTATCGCTAAAACAGAGGATGCTTTACAAAGAGCCATTTATAATTTGCAAATAATCGCCTCTGATTTCAATATGGAAATCTCAAAAGAGAAAACAAAAGTCATGGCATTTTCGGGAGAGAACCCAATTCCAAGTAAGATCATGATAAATAATACTTTAATTGAACGTGTTAACTCATTTAACTATTTAGGTTATAACCTCTCTTACATCACTGATGAAGATATGTCAAACAAAATATCTAAATTTATAAAAATCACTGGCGTCATTAATGCCGTCTTCAAATCCTCCCATGTTCAGAAACATACAAGGCTAAAGGACAGCGGAAATGAGGTTCATGAGACGAACAGCGGGATGCTCTTTGCTGGAACACCGTAAAAATGTGGACATATTGCAGGAACTCAAAATGGATCCTATAGTTAATTTTGTTCAACAATATCGACTTCAGTGGAAAAAACATGTCGAAAGGATGGATCGCACTAGATGGCCTAAATAGATTCTTACTTATGTACCAAGAGGAAAGAGGAAATTGGGAAGACCACGAAAGCGCTGGCATGAGACCGTAACAGATCCTGTAGGGTCTAATACGTGAGGGATATGATGATTATTATTATCATTATTATTATTATTATTATTTACCTGCCTTTAAAGAATTAAAAAACAATATCTACTCATATATTTATTTGTTTACTTATTTTTAAAAATATATTGCACATATTAATAACCTCAGTTTATTGAGTTATTTTTAAAAATCATAATTAATAATAGATACCTATGCTTTTTATTTTTTAATGTTTTTTTTTTAAGAAATTCGAAATAAATATTATCTTGTTTAAATAAATTGATTTAAAATAATAAGACAAAATATTTATCATACATTTTTGTTACTTTGAGAATCGCAAAACATTAATACAAATTATTTCAGTTTCTGTATTACTCATATATAGTCTTCATACGTCAAGCAAAATGTAAAACTGAATTTTGCCGAGTGGCATGTTGTGCATTCTATGTACGACTACTGTATATTGGCTTAGGAAGCTCTCAAAACTGAGATGTTGCTAGGAAACCTAACATTTGACGTCAATAATTAAAC
Source organism: Periplaneta americana (assembly GCF_040183065.1). NCBI lineage: Eukaryota > Metazoa > Arthropoda > Insecta > Blattodea > Blattidae > Periplaneta > Periplaneta americana. The sequence continues at coordinate 17,235,039 of NC_091131.1, read as the reverse complement.
TCATAATGGAATATATGGACGGGAGCAGCGAACATCTTTACTACCATGCTTGACTTTGTTTCTGCATCATTCATGCCACAGTCTGTGAGTCCCATAGATTATTTCTCGTGGATTTAATAGAGCACCAGCCTCGTTTGAGCGTATACAGCGCTATAAAACCCATTTGCTTTATTTTTAATACTACAAGCCGGAACGAACGAAAAAAGGTATATGTGTGTTCGCTATTAGGAACTCCAAACAACTCCATATATGCACTTTCGTAATAAAGCCAAACCAGAGGAAAAAGTTCTCGTAAAAGCAATAAGTGCTAATTCTAGGAGATATACCTACTAATACATTTTTATTTCTGGTGCTTATTAATGTATTAATTTTGTTTTGCTCTTTTTCTTGTCATCTGAATTACAACAAGAAAGCATTGTGATCCTATAAAACTGGATTTTTAGATTCTCATGTAAATATAACATAGGCCTATCCTCATACAGAGCACGTTGTTTCTGACGTGTTGTTGGTCTATTTAATTAAACTATTAACAGAATATGATTATGTCTCGTGACCAGAATATTGTACGAAATGGAAATATAAAAATTGGAGATTTATCCTTCAAAGAGGTGGAAAAATTCAAATATCTTGGAGCAACAGCAACAAATATAAATGACACTCGGGAGGAAATTAAACACAGAATAAATATAGGAAATGCGTGTTATTATTCGGTTGAGAAGCTTTTGTCATCTAGTCTGCTGTCAAAAAATCTTAAAGTTAGAATTTATAAAACAGTTATATTACCGGTTGTTCTGTATGGCTGTGAAACTTGGAGTCTCACTTTGAGAGAGGAACAGAGATTGAGGGTTTTTGAGAATAAGGTTCTTAGGAAAATATTTGGGGCTAAAATGGATGAAGTTACAGGAGAATGGAGAAAGTTACACAACGCAGAGCTGCACGCATTATATCCTTCACCTGACATAATTAGGAACATTAAATCCAGACTTTTGAGATGGGCAGGGCATGTAGCACGTATGGGCGAATCCAGAAATTCATATAGAGTGTTAGTTGGGAGGCCAGAGGGGAAAAGACCTTTGGGAAGGCCGAGACGTAGATGGGAAGATAATATTAAAATGGATTTGAGGGAGATGGGATATGATGATAGAGACTGGATTAATCTTACTCAGGATAGGGACCAATGGCGGGCTTATGTGAGGGCGGCAATGAACCTCCGGGTTCCTTAAAAGCCAATAAGTAAGTAAGTAATTATTGTGTAGAACAAGGAAATGCCGCCAATTTTAAATCGTTTAATTGTTTCTGCCGAACCTTGTATTATTTCTTTATCTTTAAACTACGAATTTCGTAACAAATGGTAATCATAGGCCCCACTCAGCAACCGACAACAACTTCGGATGTCGTAAATTGATTAGCAAGTGTTTTTGTTTGACTTGAATAGGAGGCGTATCAGCACGAGAGATCTGGAAGTCGAAGCCAGGTCCAGGGCTCAATTAGTCGAGCAGCAGACGGGCTGCGAGTGTACCTTATCTCCCGGCCCAGCAGCGCCATCACACCAAATCCTCACCCCTCCCAACGCCCCTCTATTAGGTGCGGGAATTATTGAAATGACGCTGAAAATTACCATTTCTCTCTCTCCTTCCAGAGGGACGAACGCGTGGACGTCCTTCGTTGGCTGGTCGGTTTCATGTCACGAGGGATAAATGTCAGTTGGCACTCCCAAGTGTCACTTGTCTCCCCCTGACAACTCTAGGGGATGTAAAACATTGATGGGTCACTAATGTGGTCTACAAGATACGTCTTACAATCTAGCAGTGGCGGCTGATTGACTGAGGCAAGTGAGGCCGGGCCTCAGTCGCTTGGCTTAACTGAAATCAAATTTTGTGTTTTTATATAATGTATTAGTTATTTGAATGAAGCATATATCGCTGTAGAAGCATTTGAAAACTTTGATGTATATAGACCTGTTTTGCAGTAAAATTTGTCCCTGAGGCCGGAATCCCTCGTGCCGGGTCTGGCTTGTGATGTATAAAGACCTGTTTTGCAGTAAAATTTGTTCCTGAGGCCAGAATTGCTCGTGCCGGGTCTGGCTTGTGATGTACATAGACCTGTTTTGCAGTAAAATTTGTTCCTGAGGCCAGAATCGTTCGTGCCGGGTCTGGCTTGTGATGTATATAGACCTGTTTTGCAGTAAAATTTGTTCCTGAGGCCAGAATCGCTCGTGCCGGGTCTGGCTTGTGATGTATCTAGACCTGTTTTGCAGAATAATTTGTTCCTGAGACCGGAATCCCTCGTGCCGGGTCTGGCTTGTGATGTGTATAGACCTGTTTTGCAGTAAAAATTGTTCCTGAGGCCAGAATCGTTCGTGCCGGGTCTGTCAATGTATTTCATGTCCTTTTGCGGGCTTTGAGTTTACGCTTAAAACGTTGTAGCTGAGGCACAATTCGTCTGGCCTGGTCAGATTTCACTCGTCCCATCCATGGGCCGGCCTCAAGGGTAGAGTGGGATGTGAATAGCAGTGGTGACTTGTCTTCCTAACTAGGCCATAAATAATAAAATTCCAGCTCTTTGGCAAGATTCTCTCTCCTTATGTCTCAGTTTATGACATAAGCGAGGGTGTTCTACTATTGTACTTCGCAGTACAGTAGTGAATCTGGGGCAATGTTGTTATGTATTTCGGGAAAATATAAACAGAAACAAATGAGAGAAATAATGCTGGTGCAGTTAATTCATTGTTAGAGTGTCCCTTTTCGAGAAGAAATAATACTGAAAGAAAGGAAGTTTTAAATAAAGAGAGAGACTACCGAGATACCTACGACATCGCTGATAATTTTTGTGACAGATAATCTTAAAACGCGAGTTTCTATTGCATCCTGGTATGGGCAACTTAAATGGTTATGTGGTAATGTGATGCAAAATAAACTTCTCTTGGCCTTGTTTGTTGCTGTCAAAGGAAAAAAATAAAAAGAAAAGAAAGAAAGGGGAATTTCAACACATATGGGATGCTTCATCACACTGAAACAATCACTGAAACTCAGAGCATAATAACTTATTTGGTGAGTGAAATTATTATTTTTCATTGATATTAATAAGAATACACTAATAATAATAATAATAATAATAATAATACAGTAATAATGATATTAATAATATAATAACAATAATAATTAATATCATAAACAAACATTTCCTATCGGAGGCACTTATAGATGCATCTGGCCTCTCCGAGGATTTCGATCACCGGCCGCTACTGCAATCCAGTACACTTCAGATTCTTTTTTCATTATGAATTAATAGTACATTATGCAACGATCCTATAATGGTAGTAATTAAGACGCGAGTATGTTTGTTTATGAAACGAGCGCAAGCGAGTTTCATAATTTTCATACGAGCGTTTTAATTACCATTATAGGCAAGTTTCATACGACTTTTTATGCTCGACCATATTTCTAATTTGAAATTATTCATAAGTATTCATATTATTCTTATCTGACTGGGGAGCGGAAGTGACCTTGTGCAATATCTCGTAAATTGTGAGATGTGCGCAGACGCGAAAGTATTGATTTTTTCCGAGAAACAAATGTCATTGACCTTGATATAATCTAGAGAGTAAAATGAACATTAATCTTGATATAACCTGGAAATTGATTTAGACATTGAAAAACGAGATGACAAATTGAATTTATTTGAATATTATTTACAATTGACGCTAATTATTATAGTAACAGAACATAACCTTCTGCGACAGTATTGGACTTGCAGCCTCCGTGACGGTTCGCTAGTTGTCTTTCGATTGCATATCCGAGAATAATCGAAACTTGCGCTTTCATATTGCTACAATGGTGCTTTCTGATTGGTGGAAAACCTGAACTTTAATGAATAGGCGTACTTTAATGAGGTCCATTAAAGGGCTGCTACCAGGTGTATAATTACTACCTTTCGGCATGGTCGAACATAAAATATTTTTTTCAGTGGTTTTCAAATTTAATGCAAACTTATTTTTTTCTTGTATTTAAGGGGTTAGGTACAGCTTACAGCAGTAAAATTTTTTAAAATATTCAACATTTTTTTGTCTACATTACTGTATCTTATACAAAAATTTACTGTTTAAAAAAAAGTACTTATATATGTTTTTAATTCAAAATGTTGGCAGTTCACTGTGCAGTGATGAAACGTTTCCCTCATAACTCAAAAACTTGTTAACTTTTTCATGTTCTCTCTCTTTTATTTTATTGCTAAAACCCATGTTTACAATATCATGCTCTTTCAACTACATTCCTTAATAAATAATATTTCTTTTTTATTTTGTGTTAGAAGAAAATACTGATATTTGACCATTAAAAAAATGCTTTTTATTACGCAATCTATCAAAGATAGAGAAGTGATCTTGCATCATATTGCAGATATTACATGCATAAATACAAACAATTTCATCACAGAATTTTCAGTAGTTTTTTAATTATGTGGGAAACTTCATCACTACACAGTGAACTGAATTTTGAAAAAAAAAATGTAAATAATTTTTTTTAATTGTAAAAATATTTTTCTCATATAGCAGAAGGACAGTGTTTTACACATACTAATTTTCATTATTGTACAAGATACAGTAATGGAGGAAAAAACATGTTGAATATTTCTAAAATGTTACTGCTGTCAGCTGCACCTAACCCCTTAAGGGGAAAGGATGGTCTTATTTGAGTGTTTTCTTCTAACTAATACCTATTTTTCATGTTTTGTATGTCGAAATATCTTTGCTGAAATAATTTAAATTCAAGATTACTTAAAACAACCTTTTTTTGGGATATAAATTTTTGAAAAGACTACCAGGGTACAGAAATTTACTAAAATGAATATATTTCAGACATTTTAAAGATAAATTAAAAATTTATATAACATTGTATTCTTAAAGTGACGTTCTTTAAAATATCTGTAGTACAATTTTCATTTTTTTACTCTCATAATTTTTAGATAAAAAATTATTTTTTAAGAAAGAATTATAGAGGCAGTTTTATTGAAATATGGCAGCATATTTCTAAAGTGAAACAAAATTCCAAATTTATATTACAAAGAAAAGTCTCCTAATAGCTTGAAGAATGTGTGTTCCAAATATCATACGTATAGTGTTCCGAAGATATAGACCTATAACTTTTTGTATGAAGATAATTGCAATATTCAGTGTAAGATTGCGATATTGATTAAAATATTTATTGTATTTTATAAATTTATTCGTTTTAATTATGACGTAGCATTGCTATAAATACAAACTAAATAATGACGTAGTTGTTACTATGGTAATTTTGCTGTCTGCGTGTAAAGAAATGTAATTAACGACCAACCATACTAGTGCGCTTCGCTGCAGGTGTTAGAAATAAATATTGACTTAAATCTAAATATATTTTTGTAATTACTTAATAAATAATAGCTTTTTGTATGTTGTAATTCGTTTGCTCCCGAATCATTTTGAAAGTTGTATTTAAAACTATTGAATTTAACTGCCATTATCATGCAATATTTTCTGGAATCATCTTGTCAGTTTATAATACATTCCTGTATATTTCTGTCAATTTTTCAGATATTCCAAAATTCGGTGACGTGATTAACAACGTGACAGCGTCAGTGGGTCGCGAGGCAACATTGGCCTGCGTTGTTGAGGACCTTTCTACTTACAAGGTACAGTTCCATTATTTTTATTACATTTATCACATGCAAGATAAGATATTTTTAAAAGAGCTAATGTTGCATAGATATCATAGGCTATGGGTGGTTTACCAATGTATTATATAGTCGGTTTAAAAGCAAAAAAAAAAAAAACACACACATTGAGTTAAAAGTATAACTTTTGAGAAAATGTGCATAATGTATGTTTTTTAACTTATAATTGGAAAATAAAATACACATAAAGAGAAACAACTTGCTGAAATTAATATTTTGAGGTTTCAGTTTTGTTAAGAACATTCAAGCGTCTTGTCCTCAGAAATAATATTTTTTACTTAATATGTTATGTTGTAAATAGACGATGTACTCCAAATCTAAAGCGTCGTTATTTCAGAATAATTGTAATTGTTTTGACAGAGTTCATTTTTTTTTTTTTGGCAAATGGTGTTGTGTATAAAATTCAAATATGGTATCTTCAAATCAGTTTTTTCTTTATATATTTATATGCATAAAGTAGGCCTACTTTTTGTCCTTTGTGGCAGCTCACAAATGGTGAGAAGATTTCTGAAATTAATGTTTTTTCAGCATCGCTGTTGCACAATAAATATAGGCGAAGTGAATATTTTATTAAAGTATTTGTCATTTTTATTTTGATGTACTTTATTGTTTTTAGAGGATGTCATTGTAAATGCATTTTCTAGATTTATCCATTGTTTGGCAATCTTAAAACTCAGCTCATATATGCTTTTATTCATTAAGAATAAAGTAACTGCTTTGATAGTTTTCCGTTGTTACACCGCTCGCTTAAGAATAAATAGGCTGTATTATGCTCGTATGGCTTCTCCGCTATTTGAAAACTTGGTTAGGAACTATAATGTGGTTCTATAGATTTTTTTCGCATTCTTATAACAATTAGATGAAGAATCAGCGTAAGTGGTTCTATGGAATATTTCCACTATTAGAAGAATTTCATTATGTACTTATACAGGGGGGATGTAACAAATTCAGGATAATATACTTTTCGATTGCTGGTAAAATTCATGTTCTGGGAATAATAAGTTAATTAAGTACTAAAATATCGCTGCAATCTAAAAGTATTGGGAATAAATTTGAATAAGGAACAAAAATAAGTTTCCTTCCCAAGCAGGATTCGAACCACGAAAGGCTTAGTTACCAGTCTATGGTGCTCTGAGTGAACAAGGCTCTGAAAACAGCTACAAGGGTCGGTCCGGTTTTTTTTTTTTCGCCACTACTGTATACATGGTGTATTCCTCAACTTATTCAAGATTTCCGAATAGTGGTCTTCATTTATTTGTAAATAGGATTTCAGGGAAGATGCATAGCTACGACCAATGATCTTTATTAATTCTTGTTCTTGAATGCCAATGCGAGTCATATTTGAAACTGCTGTGCATCGACTTGAGTGGTTTGTAATTTTCTGTTTTTTGACGTCCAGACCAGTGCAGTTTGAAATGTTGGCAAACAAAGAAACAAATGCTAGGGTAGTGATAAAAACAAACAAATGCTAGGGAAGCGATAAAATTAAACAAATGCTAGGGACGCGATAAAATTGTGCGATAAGCAGACAAGATTGGTTGAAAGACGTCCTTTCGTGCCGTTTTATTGGTCAAAAGTAGTGTGACGTAGTAAAAGTGTAATAGTCAGTGTAATTGCTTGCATAATTTTTTACGTTATTGGATATCAGTGTTCCTCTTGTGATCAGTATAATAATGACTAATGGGTGATTTCGAAAAAGTGTATGTCTGCGAAGTATATTTCCGCAGAGAACTCTAAATATACAGGGTTAGTTAAAAGTCCCGCAACACTTAAATAACTTTTGAAGCATACGGTTCAGTGACATGAAACTTGGTATGTGAGGATAACCATATACTAAGAACTCAATAATGGTATTACCGAGTTTTTCTACTTCCGGTTTAACCAAAAGTAACTCCAACTCTCTTATTTTCAATGGAACACCCAATATATTTTATTATTTTTGAATAGTGCTCATTAAGAGCTTTTCAAAAAGTACCCACAGTCGATACTTCTATACAAATTCAGTGTTGCTAAGTCAAGAAAACAGAAAAGTGTATCGAATATTAAAATAATAAACGCACCACCTAAATAACTTTTGAAGCATACGGTTCAGTGACATGAAACTTGGTATGTGAGGATAACCATATACTAAGAACTCAATAATGGTATTACCGAGTTTTTCTACTTCCGGTTTAACCAAAAGTAACTCCAACTCTCTTATTTTAAATGGAACACCCAATATATTTTATTATTTTTGAATAGTGCTCATTAAGAGCTTTTCAAAAAGTACCCACAGTCGATACTTCTATACAAATTCAGTGTTGCTAAGTCAAGAAAACAGAAAAGTGTATCGAATATTAAAATAATAAACGCACCACCTAAATAACTTTTGAAGCATACGGTTCAGTGACATGAAACTTGGTATGTGAGGATAACCATATACTAAGAACTCAATAATGGTATTACCGAGTTTTTCTACTTCCGGTTTAACCAAAAGTAACTCCAACTCTCTTATTTTAAATGGAACACCCAATATATTTTATTATTTTTGAATAGTGCTCATTAAGAGCTTTTCAAAAAGTACCCACAGTCGATACTTCTATACAAATTCAGTGTTGCTAAGTCAAGAAAACAGAAAAGTGTATCGAATATTAAAATAATAAACGCACCACCTAAATAACTTTTGAAGCATACGGTTCAGTGACATGAAACTTGGTATGTGAGGATAACCATATACTAAGAACTCAATAATGGTATTACCGAGTTTTTCTACTTCCGGTTTAACCAAAAGTAACTCCAACTCTCTTATTTTAAATGGAACACCCAATATATTTTATTATTTTTGAATAGTGCTCATTAAGAGCTTTTCAAAAAGTACCCACAGTCGATACTTCTATACAAATTCAGTGTTGCTAAGTCAAGAAAACAGAAAAGTGTATCGAATATTAAAATAATAAACGCACCACCTAAATAACTTTTGAAGCATACGGTTCAGTGACATGAAACTTGGTATGTGAGGATAACCATATACTAAGAACTCAATAATGGTATTACCGAGTTTTTCTACTTCCGGTTTAACCAAAAGTAACTCCAACTCTCTTATTTTCAATGGAACACCCAATATATTTTATTATTTTTGAATAGTGCTCATTAAGAGCTTTTCAAAAAGTACCCACAGTCGATACTTCTATACAAATTCAGTGTTGCTAAGTCAAGAAAACAGAAAAGTGTATCGAATATTAAAATAATAAACGCACCACCTAAATAACTTTTGAAGCATACGGTTCAGTGACATGAAACTTGGTATGTGAGGATAACCATATACTAAGAACTCAATAATGGTATTACCGAGTTTTTCTACTTCCGGTTTAACCAAAAGTAACTCCAACTCTCTTATTTTAAATGGAACACCCAATATATTTTATTATTTTTGAATAGTGCTCATTAAGAGCTTTTCAAAAAGTACCCACAGTCGATACTTCTATACAAATTCAGTGTTGCTAAGTCAAGAAAACAGAAAAGTGTATCGAATATTAAAATAATAAACGCACCACCTAAATAACTTTTGAAGCATACGGTTCAGTGACATGAAACTTGGTATGTGAGGATAACCATATACTAAGAACTCAATAATGGTATTACCGAGTTTTTTCTACTTCCGGTTTAACCGGAAGTAACTTTTTTTTTAATTGGGTTATTTTACGACGCTGTATCAACATCTAGGTTATTTAGCGTCTGAATGAAATGAAGGTGATAATGCCGGTGAAATGAGTCCGGGGTCCAGCACCGAAAGTTACCCAGCATTTGCTCGTATTGGGTTGAGGGAAAACCCCGGAAAAAACCTCAACCAGGTAACTTGCCCCGACCGGGAATCGAACCCGGGCCACCTGGTTTCGCGGCCAGACGCGCTGACAGTTACTCCACAGGTGTGGACGGAAGTAACTTCAACTCTCTTATTTTAAATGGAACACACAATATATATATATATATATATATATATATATATATATATATATATATATTTTATTTTTGAATAGTGCTCATTAAGAGCTTTTTAAAAAGTACCCACACTCGATACTTCTGTACAAATTTAGTGTTGCTAAGTCAAGAAAACAGAAAAGTGTATCGAATATTAAAATAATAAAATACTCCTTCCTTAACAAAAACAAAACAAAGCTAGCTCACCTTCTAAATTATGTGTTCAAATTGGTAGCCCTCAGCTGCTTTACAATGTGTCTCTCGATCATAGAAATCAATTAAGGAATGATTTAACCAGGCTTTAGGAATATCTTGCACCACTTCCATTTTTACTTAGCAACACTGAATTTGTACAGAAGTATCAAGTGTGGGTACTTTTTGAAAAGCTCTTAATGAGCTTTATTGAAAAATTAAAAAATATATATATTTTTGGTGTTCCATTTAAAATAAGAGAGTTGGAGTTACTTCCGGTTAAACCGGAAGTAGAAAAAACTCGGTAATACCATTATTGAGTTCTTAGCATATGGTTACCCTCACATACAAAGTTTCATATCACTGAACCGTATGCTTCAAAAGCATAAAGGTGGTGCGTTTATTATTTTAATATTTGATACACTTTTCTGTTTTCTTGACTTAGAATACTGAATTTGTACAGAAGTATCAAGTGTGGGTACTTTTTGAAAAGCTCTTAATGAGCACTATTCAAAAATAAAAATATATATATTGGGTGTTCCATTTAAAATAAGAGAGTTGGAATTACTTCCGGTTAGGCGTAACCGGAAGTATAAAAAAAGCTCGGTAATACCATTATTGAGTTCTTAGCATATGGTTATCCTCACATACCAAGTTTCATATCACTAAACCGTATGCTTCAAAAGTTATTTAGGTGGTGCGTTTATTATTTTAATATTCGATAAACTTTTCTGTTTTCTTCACTTAGCAACACTGAATTTGTACAGAAGTACCGAGTGTGGGCAATTTTTGAATAGCTCTTAATGAGCTTTATTGAAAAATAAAAAAAAACATATTGGATGTTCCATTTAAAATAAGAGAGTTTCTTAAGAAAAACATTAATAAAATAAACTAGCAGCATTTCTCACAAAATAAATGCATAGAAAAATGCAGCTACCTCATAAATACTTGCAGTAAAAATTTCATCCGGATTGATTAATATTTGGCATAAGTAAGTTGGTGTTGAATCAACAAAAATGAACACAGAAAAATATATTTGAAAATAAAATGAATATTTATGTAAATTAATATTCTCCTCCGCTACATTCATCTAGTAACTTCAGGGAGTCCACAAAAAGTTACTAGATTTGTAATCAGAAATTTTAAAAAATAATTCTTCGATGAAAAACAATTTTGACAGCTCTTTAAATTCCACGCCCCCTTCCAGCCTTAATTTAAAAAGTGTAAACATACGAGTATTTGTAATCAGAATTGAGCTGAATCCATTTGGGGTATGAAAATATAACTTCTCAATAAGTGAAATAGCTAAAAAAAAAATTTGGAAAAATTTTCATGATTTTCAGTGGAGTCTTCCCTTAATCAAATAATCCCTTTTCGCAGTTTGTACACGGATTAAGAAATAACACGAAAGTCATAATAAAATAACACAGAATTGAAATAAAAGAAAACATGTAAACCATATGTGCCTATAACCAATTCTACTGCCTGGAATCGAGCTCGAGGCCTTTTTGTTGAGAAGCCGTCAGCTACCCGATTGATCTCAGTGTGGGCCGCTTTCATACCTGTCTGGGCCTCTATGATAGGTTACCGCGGCGTCAAAGGTAGACACGCCGACTGATGTGATTAGGGGGTGATACGCCCCTCCCCGGCGGGAAGTCGAAGGAAAGCTGCAGTTAGCACACTCACTCACTTAGCAAACATCGGCGGGCTGTGTTGGTCTGCCTATGCATGAGGGGTCCTTGGCGTTTCCGATTCTATTTCAAGGCAGCTTTGTGCCGTATCCAGCTTCTGGGTATGAAATTTAATTATCTGCTGTTAGTGCCCGACTGCCTGACTGTCGGGGAAAGAACAGATTCGTATTTTAAATTTAATTGTCCCTCCCCAATTCCCCCCCCCCCACTACTTCCATATTCCTTCATTCCATTCCTTGTTTAAGGTTCCCAAAAACTTTTACTTCATTTTCACAATGTCCACATTTTGCCTTCAAACTTTGTGTGTATGTATATATACAGTCTGGATATGAAAGGCGTTCTCGGAGGTCCTCGTTAAGATTCTAGACAGATCTCAAAGGGACGTGAGAGAGACGAAAATACTACATTGTATAGTACACCACTTTGATTATCAAACGCTATAAGTGGATTACTGCAGAGCTTTATCTCATTGTTATAAAAAGAAGTGTTTACTTGGTTAAATGTGAAGTTTAAAAGTCTTTTAGGCTCAGTGGCGGATTACGCTTTCCTGACGAAGTCTTTTATAGCATTTCTACATTCAAAAAGATCAGTTGTGGCCCTAGAGACATTCCTTTTCACGGATGAGCTGATTGATTGGTTGATTGAATAGTTCAGGAGTTCTCAAACGTTTGACGACGTCCTGATGCGTCACCGGTCTTTATCTGGAGTCGCATATATATGGGAAAACTAAAATCTACGCGTGTAATATATAATGAAGTGTAACTTGCTAATTTTTAGTACGTATACAGACTCAGAAACAAAATTTGGGACATCATAAAGTTCGAGTTACAACATATTCCGCATGCTAAATGCTTACTTTTCTGGGTCTGTACATGTAATAATAATAATAATAATAATAATAATAATAATAATAATAATAATAATAATAATGGCTTTATTTAACCTGGCAGAGTTAAGGCCGTAAGGCCTTCTCTTACACTCAACCAGGATTAAAACTTGCTTACATAGTTGAACATAAAACTGGATCGGAATTAAGTAATTACATACTGATAAAATTTAAGTACATAATGAGATCTAAAGAGGTAGTTACATAAAAATTTACCTCATAAAATAAAAATAAACATAGTGAAATACATATTAATGTTGTTAGAATCAAATACGAATCACATAAAAACAGAAGCCGATAATTCAATTAAAAAATATATATATTTATTTTATATTAATTTTGTATCTTTGAATTTAAGAGAATAAATCCCAGTAATGTAAAATATTATTTTCTTTAAAAAAAATACCACCAAATCGAATTGGAGCACATTTTTTTATTTTGGATACAGGTACGACGCAAGGAAAATGTGACGTATGAAGGGAGACGTGGTCTCAAAGAATATGATAACTCCTGGATTATTGAAAGGCATGTTGGTCCGACAAGTTAACAAATTTAAAGAAATAAATATCAAAAGTCCTTCAATAACTGTCTATTCAAAATACAAAATATTACATAGGTTACATGAACGTATCTTTGACTAGCGCTTTCGCTATTATAATAGCATCTTCAGGTCAGACTTGCGTGATATTAAGCTTTTCATATAAAGGCGTAGATGGACAAGTAACATCGAAATGTGTCAAGGTACTGACGTGAGAATATAAAAGTACAATGATAAGAAAAACAAGTAAAATTTGACTTATGAACAGTCGAATATATATATGTATGACAGTTACACCTTCATGAGGTCTCAAAAATTAATACATAAAAGTATTTGGAGTTAAAGCCTGCAGAAACATGTATGCAGCTTATAGATCAAAATTTGTTTAAAAATTGAAGTCTGCAAAACATATATGCAGCTTAAAATTGAGACACAGACAGTTAAAAGAATAACAAATTAAAATATTGTTTTGCATCAGTCATCACGACGTGGCAGCACATTGTAAAATCTGCAAAAATCAATAATAAGTTTTAGTGAAGGGACCTGTATAGAAACAGAAAGAAAACTGAAGTGACTTACGTCATGACGTGTTTTCTCATACTGTGTTATTGCACCAGTCATTACCACGCTACCGACCAGGCAACATTACTTCTTTTTACTACTCCAACACTAAAGATCTCGTAAGTGGTTTATCGTCACTTCATTTTTCTTTCTGTTTCTATACAGGTCCCTTCACTAAAACTTATTATTGATTTTTGCAGATTTTACAATGTGCTGCCACGTCGTGATGACTGATGCAAAACAATATTTTAATTTGTTATTCTTTTAACTGTCTGTGTCTCAATTTTAAGCTGCATATATGTTTTGCAGACTTCAATTTTTAAACAAAATTTGATCTATAAGCTGCATACATGTTTCTGCAGGCTTTAACTCCAAATACTTTTATGTATTAATTTTTGAGACCTCATGAAGGTGTAACTGTCATACATATATATATATATATATATATATATATATATATATATATATATATATTCGACTGTTCATAAGTCAAATTCCCTACTTGTTTTTCTTATCGTTGTACTTTTATATCCTCACGTCATGTACCTTGACACATTTCGATGTTACTTGTCCATCTACGTCTTTATATGAAAAGCTTAATATCACGCAAGTCTGACCTGAAGATGCTATTATAATAGCGAAAGCGCTAGTCAAATATACGTTCATGTAACCTATGTAATATTTTGTATTTTGAATATACAGTTATTGAAGGACTTTTGATATTTATTTCTTTAAACTCCTGGATTAGTTAATTGACCAATTTGTTAATTGATTGAATGATTCATTGGATGATCGGTTGATTAGATAGTTGATTGGTTGATTGATTGAATCGTTAATTGATTGGTTGTTTAAATTATTTATTGGTTGCTTAAATGATTGATTGGTTGATTATTGATTGATTTGTTGATTGATTGAGCAGTTTATAACTAGAGAAGCATTTGGGGTTTGTAAACAGCAAGTTAACTGTGTTATGCCCCAGGGCTAAAGAACGCCCTGTAATATGATTTCCTGTTGAGTATTAAATTTGAAACAGGAACAGTGTCAGCGGAATACACGGTCTTGAGCTGCTTAGCCAGCGGTATAGACAGTCTTGTTGGGCGTGTGGTAAAATCACTGCCTACAACGAAAGTATTCTTACGCTTCAGATCGTTGCTGGCCCAATCCCATTGGCCCAGTAGGGTAAAGCATGCATTTTTAATTGGTCAAATTATATCACGCATTGTTCGGATTCTTTTCTTGCGCGTAATCTCATTATAGTGACTTGTCACTATAATGCACTAAATCAAAATTAAATGTAAGAAATGATTGATTAAGACGATATTTGTAAGTACGTGAAATCAAAAGTGTTTTAAGACCATCTCACCTGGTGGATGGCGTGGTCGGTACCCCGGACGGTAAACGGGTACCGAAACATAAAAAGTGTTGGTGAGGAGACGCGTGGGGCATTTAGTTAGTTGAAGGAGATTGTCAGACAACCTAGCCTACGTGGAATCTATCCTCACAGAAGATGGCGTCGGTAGAGGAGAATGATATACCCTGTAAGTAACCTTGCACATTTTGTAAATATATAATAAATTAAGTAGAGTTACAACAACGCAATCATTACAGACTTAGTTTAGTAGTCATGTAGTTTCCTATAGTATCCTGAGAGCTCCAGCAAAGTAGTTTTCCATTGTTGTGTACAATGGTGGTGTCAGAAATCCTGATGAGGAAGAGCAGATGTCGAACGCAGTAGCCATCCAGCTAGCAACCAGTGCGACCCAAGTGACGGTCGCACAACAACTGCATCATCGACTACCTATAGGTACAACCATAAGCAGCACGTGAAGCAGTGCAGTGTGCTGTCCTCATACAAAGATGGCGGTACAGTTGTTTGAGCTACATATTTCTAGTGTTCCGTGAATGCACTTTAAAATATTAAACCACCTATTTCTTACACATCACATTAAGTTACCACGTTTATTTACAATTCGATGTGTTCCAGCATTAAAATACGAATATTTACAATTAATTTATACGTTAACCACAAATACGAAATGTATACTATCTTACTTTGCACTACTTTCCCCTCGTTCATGGTGCACTTGTTACAATGGGCAACAATACAGAGTGTCCCAATAAAATGTATACACTCTTTGAATGACTATAACGTTAAAAATTATTATGATACAGAAAAGTTTCAAAATTAAAAATAATGTGAAACAATGTAGAAATCGGCCATTTATTGAAATTATTCAAATTGTTGGCCATTGTGATCTAGGCACAGCTGATAACGCTGACAGATGGAATCCAAAACGTTCCTAATCATTTCGATTGGTATTTGGGCACATCCTCTTTCAATGGCTGCTCTCAACTCATCGATTGCAACTGGTTTTGTGCTATAAACATTATGCTTGACATGTCCCCACAGAAAAAAATCCATCGGAGTCAAATCCGGTAAGCGAGGGAAGTACTCGGTACTACCTCTTCGTCCTATACATCTGTTCTGCAGGTGGCCGTTAAGATAGGCCCTCACGTCGCGTGGTAGTGGGGAGATGCTCCGTCCCGCTGGAAGTACCATTCTTCATTCCTAAACATCTCTTGGATGCATGGTATGGCGGATTCCTTTAGCAAGTTGAGGTAAATTTCACCAGTCGCTGTACCATCAAAAAAGAAAGGTCCAATCAAACCAAATGCTGACAAACCACACCACGCTGTAACTCCTAGTAAGTTCACAGGGTGTTCCACTGTCACATGAGGATTGTTAGATGCCCAGTAGGTGCAATTGTGACGATTAATTAAGCCATTTAACTTAAATGTGGCCTTATCGCTCCAAACAATCTTGTATGGAAATTGATTGTCCGACGCACATTTTGCTTGGTACCACTCACAAAATTCAATTCTCCGGTCGTGATCATCTTCATTGAGAGCGTGGGCGAATCTAGGAATAAAACTTTACCATTGAACACGCTTCAAAACGCGATGGACACTCGACTTTGAAAGTCCAGTCTCACGAGCCGCTTGCCGAACAGATTTTCTAGGAGATTGCTGATGAATTCTCTTTCTCTTGTGGGGCTGGTGGATGTTCGTGGTCTTCCGGAATTGTTCTTATGGACATTTTGAACAGTTCCTTCATCTTCAAACTTATCTCGCAAACGAGTAATTGTGAGTAGCGTTGGTGCATCTCGTCGAAACTCCATTCTACCGTTTTTGCACTTCGCTTATGTTCTCAGTCTTCCAGCAGCACTTTAGAATGAATTTTCTTTTCTCACAGTCTTACTAATAAACCGTATATAGTTTTTATACGAGACTTATGCAGAGTTGAGACAGAAAACGTTACTAATAAACCGTGAATAAGCTATGGACGTATAAACAGGCTGTAACTATACAATTGGAATTGCTTTGCAGTAGTTATATACACGAAACCCCTTGTTTAAGCGTTTTATATAGGGAAAAAATGGCCGCCCCTTTAACAGCTGTTTGTATCGACTGAAATTTTATGATGATGGTTACCTTGTAACCACAGAAGAACAAATCAAAGATCATAGAATTATTAGAATAATATTGCTGTAGCTTGTACTCTTTGACCAAAATGTAGTGTGGTAATCGATTAGAGCCAGTTGTACTATCGATATTTAACACGCCACACTAGAGCGCTCTACCGGATCCAGTAGAGAACCTCAGATATTCTATTACCTTTCGTAACGAAGTAATGACGAAACTATGACGTAGCTGTGTAACAGTTATACTGTTATACACGACGTATGTAGTGATTATTAGTAAGGAATTTACACACGACTTATAAACGAGGTACTCATTGTATAAGTATAAGACAGTTAAACGTCTGTATATAGAGTTTTTATTAGTAAGACCGTCAAAGTTTAGTCTGACTTCAGTCGTTATTTTAAGCGGTCACACATGAAAAAAAATTAAAAAGTGAGTTATTTATGAGCTATTAAAAAGTGTATACTTTTTTTTGGGCACTCTGTATATTTCATCAGGGAATGAAAGGTGAACTTCTTATGATATTCAGTTAGGCAGTGTTTATATTGCGAGAAACTTCTCTCTACAAAGCATGATGTGATAGGGGCGAATTAAAAATATGATACCTACCGATTCATAATTATTTTAGTCTATTTCGTAATACAATATCCAATATACTTACTTACAAATGGCTTTTAAGGAACCCGAAGGTTCATTGCCGCCCTCACATAAGCCCGCTATCGGTCCCTATCCTGTGCAAGATTAATCCAGTCTCTATCATCATATCCCATATCATGTCCCTATCACCACGGCATGGCGCGTCCTCAGGTTGCGGATAGAGGAGACGGCCTCCAGATATGGAAGGGTAGCTGCGAATATATTGAATAAGCAGTCGTGGACAGCCGATAAGGGGTGGTCCTCCAGCTTGGGGGTTGGGCGAAGGGCTAACAACCCATCACCGTAAAAAACAGCTTGTTACGAATCCCTACAATAAGCCTCGGAATACTAGCTAGATACAGAATAGACTTTGTGGGATTACAGGAGGTTAGGTTAGATGGGAATGGCATGTTACAAATAGGAGATTACTTGTATTATGGGGAAGGAAACGATAATCACCAATTAGAAACAGGATTCTTTGTTCATAAAAGAATAAAATCAGCAGTAAAAAAGGTCGAATTTATCAGTGACAGGTTATCATATTTAGTACTTAAGGTTAGATGGTGCGGCATCATAGTTATAAATGCTCACGCCCCTACAGAAGAGAAATTAAATATCCAATATAAATTCTCAAAATTACGGAACAAAAAAATATAAAATCTAGAAAACTAGGCTTACGGTTAGCTATAATAAAAGTATTCTGCTGTCGCTAAAATTGTCCGGAGAGAAATGTTGAAGTCCGAACTCTTCAACAAATAACTGCAGCTTCAAATTAGGAGTCTTATTTGCTTCGGCATATCTTACCGATATTTTGGTATGAAGGTTAAAGGTAAATAAATGCTATGAAATTAAGTAAGGAAGTACGGAAAGATGGGAAGAATCACGGAAGGAAGTAAAGAAATGTTGTACGTAATGCAGAAGCACGAATAAAGAAGTGAAGACGTGTGGATGAATGCGAAGAACTAAGAGAGGAAGATAAGAAACGTACCAGAAAGTGTAAGAGAATAAGCAAAGAACTGCCGAAGAATAGTAAATAGACCTATAATGCTACGAAATCACGTCCACTATCAATGAGCGTATTCCGAATCTCAGCGCTGAGCAATCTGACGGCATCCGAATTTCACTGATGGCGACACTGATGATCCACCGGCGTCGCACCGGTGCCATCAGCTTGCAGAAGTGGTGGCAGTCTCCATCAGCCTCCATCAGTGTATCTGATTGGTTCTTGTAAAGGGCGGGAATTAGCAGACGAATGACATCGTGCACTGTTGTGTCATGGCAGTGTGTTCTGCTGTATTGTTTGTATTGTATTGTATTGTATTGTATTTATTAACATTCCATGGTATTCATACATCTTACAGCTAGAATATCGAACAAGTCAAAAAACTTAATACTATTATAAAATATTAATTTATAGTCACAGTCTAGATGAATATATACAGACGAGATTTACAATATAGTCTACTAGTACAACATAAAGTTTTAGTATCAATTTCATGCAGTGTTATTGAATGTCATGAATCACGTACAGAATAGAAGGCGTGAGAAATTAGGTACTTCTTTAATTTGGTCCTAAATAATTTTATGTTTTGATTTTCATTTTTTATATCGATAGGGAGGCTATTAAAAATTTTTACTGCCATATAACGCACTCCTTTTTGATAGCACGATAGACTTGCCGATGGAGTATGAAAGTCATTTTTTGACGTGTATTTATGCTATGAACTGTTGAATTAGTTACAAAGTTTTCACGATTACATACGAGGAAGATTATTAATGAATGAGCACAACGTAAAAACAATATGTTAATGGCTTATAAGCGAACATGTCAACGGACCAGTTATTACTACCGGTTCAAGAAATAAATTGTTTATGCTCTCTTTTCTTTGAACGAGATGGCAGTACGGAAATTTCGCAAAATTTTGCTAGCGTAGCACAGACAACAACTTATACAGTCGCCATGACAGCCATCGATCCTTCCAGCAGTTTTGTTCCTATTTCGCTGCAGCGTGACGTCATTGTTGTCCACCGGTCCGGTGAGATTCGGAATACGCTGAATGAGTTGTGAGCGGTAAAGTCAGGTACAACTCCACCAACGGTCATGACGTCATTAAAGCACTCCATGTAGTAAACTTGTCTTCTCTCAATACGTACCCCATTTACGCTCCTTATTTATAACTAGACATAGTTGAATTGCCACACGCAGCATGCAAACAGGTTGCCGATGTACGGTAGTATAGAGGAGGTGGGCGACCGCCCGGTCTCGTAGTATAAGCAGTTCATATTAAGAGTTGTGACCGGTAAAAATAGATAGAGCAGCTACAGCTAATGTATACCTATGTAAGCACTTGTTTTTGCTTTACTGTGGTTGGAATAGTCAAAGCTTAACATTTGTTCAGTGCAGACAAGAATTCAATCAAACATACTAGAATGAGAGTGTTACTGTTCCAAATAATTGCCCCTGGAATACCTTTACCCCCGCAGCCAGTCTTGACCCGTTGAGGAACGTGGTTGGATGCTGTTAATTATTATCCAGAATATTACGGCAAAATACTGGAGGTAATTGATGCATTGGATAGCACAGACAGTTCCGCTGTTGCAGCTGTAAAGGCATTGCCTTCTGAACAGCTATTGGAAGATATTCTGTTCATTGATTCTAATTTTAAAATCGTGCCCAAAAGCATCATCCTGTTAGAATCGTCTAAACTACAACTCTCAGAAGCCCTTAATATAGTGGATAAAGTATCGCAAACCGTTGTCCAAAATAACAATTCACTAATTTTAGAAAAAGTGAAATGTAAGTTGAGAAACATTATTGCTAAAAATTCTGTCTATTCACAACTTCGTATTATAAATGATGTACCATCAGGTCACGACAAGACATCTGAAGTTGGTGTACTAAAAAGTAGTTACTTTCCGTTCTTCAAATATGTACGTGTTACATCGTGTGATAAAAACTGTTTAAGTGACCATCGGAGGAGGTTACTTTGCAGTCGCTCAAAATGTACGTAACTCTTCACTGCAATGCACATATTCAAGGATGATGTAATTATCTTACATTAAATTTTAAGAGTTAATATATCTTACTACAAAATAATTGTGTATTTACATGTTTTTTTATTTTATTGCGTTATTTTACGACGCTGTATCAACATCTAGGTTATTTAGCGTCTGAATGATATGAAGGTGATAATGCCGGTGAAATGAGTCCGGGGTCCAACACCGAAAGTTACCCAGCATTTGCTCGTATTCGGTTGAGGGAAAACCCCGGAAAAACCTCAACCAGGTAACTTGCCCCGACCGGGATTCGAACCCGGGCCACCTGGTTTCGCGGCTAGACGCGCTGACCATTACTCCACAGGTGTGGACATTTACATGTTTAGATATATCTTACTTCAATGTTCATTCATTATATTTCTTGAATGCAGGATACAGGTTTTATTGTAACCGCACTATACTGCTCAGTGTTTACATTAGAGGCATACTCCATCCGTTGCACGTCCCCTTCTCATACAGTCTATACCGCGCGCGCAGTAAACCTTGCAATTCTCGTGGCAATTCCACGAAATCTATTTATAACTATAGTCCGCATCATCTTACTTTATACCCTAAGGGGAAACCTAGCCATGTGAATGTATAGACCTAAGAGTGTACATGGGCTTGTAAGTTCTGAAATTGTCGAAAAATATCGTGAGCCAATTAGTAGCTATAAAGTGACGTCTGCACGCCTAATTGGGCGCGGGGTCTACACAAGCCCTA
The DNA here is from genome assembly GCF_040183065.1 of Periplaneta americana. Lineage (NCBI taxonomy): Eukaryota > Metazoa > Arthropoda > Insecta > Blattodea > Blattidae > Periplaneta > Periplaneta americana. The sequence goes on along the minus strand of NC_091131.1, from coordinate 17,213,630 downwards.
GCAGAGCTGTGGTACTAAAACGAATCATAAAGTGGGATAAGGAGCCCTTGATGCTTGTACAGAGCCCACGGGGCGATAACAGGGAAGTATATGGCCTGCCACATTAAAACCTTCCTGTATAATATTTCAGCCTCTTCCAGCTCTCGTGTGATGTCTTGCCTTGAAATGTGTTGAACTTGACTGTCAGGTCTCAGTAACTAAATAGCTGGACGAATAATAAAACTTAATTTTATAAACCACCAGAGAAAGTGAAGATTTTACAACAACGCCTAACAACAAATAGCCTGAAAAGTGAAATTCCAATTTGAAGAACTAATTTTCAGAGTGACATAAATAAAAAATTAATGGCTTTCCATTTTTTAATAAAATAATTTGTAAATTTCTTTATCTTATATAAACATTTTCAGTCTCAACACGTCTTATGTTCCATATTAACAGATACTTGAAAACTGAGTTTATTTGGAAATTGATGTAAGTTGACTCCAATGTGTGTGTATTTCCAGAGTTTCTTATATCCGTTTCGGTCAATCCGACGTCACATATGACGCAGAAACATGGCTGCTTACAGCTGGTAGTTCAATAGTGTTGGAGAATTATTTTGTGTTTCACCATCTCCAGTACATCACGACCTCTCAGCCCAGAGAATTTTAATTATATATATATATATATATATATATATATATATATATATATATATATATATATATAGGGTATTGTTTATTAGTAGTTTAACGTAAAGGTAAAAGCGTGTTTGACTTAGATTTCAACTATTGTTTTTAAATGTTTTATTAATTGACAGAATCATAATTTTATTCGGTTAATTAGTAATTTCAGAAACAATAATTAATACTTTATTTCATCTCCAATATCAAATCACAAATAAAACTGTGTATAGAAATTTTCATTAACTTCCGACTGATAGTTCGTGAGAAAAACGGTACCAGACGAAAAAAAAAAATTACTCCATGATTTAATCATTGTCAATTGAAAAATAATGCTAGCTATTTATTGTGGGTATATATCAGCTCAGCAGGATCTATTTTATCTTTGCTAAAGTTTAGTTTCTATATCTGCTATAATTCTGTAGAAAATTATTATTTTTTTTTAGATAAGGTAAAGCATACGGAACAGCTGGCAAACTCTACCAAGTGCCCTTAACTGCTTATCTATCATATTCTTTTGTAGTCTTCCTCACCACTGATTCAATTCGGGACTTACAAGCAAACATTCTCACGGGGGCAGATAAAAAAGTTTTTTTTTTTTTCCATCATGTTAATAATGTCAAAACGACTGCTTACAAAAATGTTGGCCCTTGAGCGCAATTACAAGGGCCGTAAAAAATAAGTTTCCCTGGGGCCGTTTACAGAAAGAAAATACAATTTCATGAAAAGATTTATTGGAACAGATATAGCAACTCTTGAGCTATTTTTCAACATATTCCCCATCTAAATTGAGAAATTTGTCATAGCGTGGGATCACCTTTTGTATCCTGCGTCGTAGAAGTCTTTCGCCTGGGATCGGAACCATTGTGTGACAGTCCTCTTCATCTCTTTGTTGATTCCACAGTATGACATGTCTCAATTTCGGTGAGATATATATTGAAAAACAGCTCAACAGTTGCTGTATCTGTTCCAATAATTTTTTTCTTTTGAAATTGTGTTTTCTCTCTGTAAACGGCCCCAGGGAAACTTATTATTTATGGCCCTCGTAATTGCGTTCGAGTTTCAACATTTGTATAAGCACTTGTTCTGACATTATTAACATGATGGAAAAAAAAAAAAAAACTTTTTTATCTGCCCCCGTGAGAATGTTTGCTTGTTAGCCGAAGCTTAAGAAGTTTCCTCTGAATGTTGTGGCATTGAGACTCACATTTCAGTTAAGCGATCTTCTTGCTCATTTCCATGGCTTCTTAGATGACCAGAAATCCTCTTGAAATTGGTAATAATTCCTTCTTTGAAAGTTTGTGCCAACCGTTCTTTGCATTGCATGGTGACACAGCTTAGAAGGGTGGTATTTGTTGTTGCTGTCTGGGACTCTAATGACCAATGTTAGTTATTACCCGGTTTTTACTGCTACGTATAAATGGGAACTTTCCAATAATGGTTGTTCTGTGGTATTCCAGCTACAGTAGGCACCAAAAGAAACAGTACTGAAAATGCCTACTGCGCTTTTATGTAACTGGAAATCTATCAATTGCAGTTAAATAACTTCAATAAACTGGATCATAAAAATATCTTCGCATAACGAAACGTCCCGTTCACTGACATCTTTCTTTATATAAAACACGTGTTTAAAATGTTTCCCATTATTCAGTTCTGTTCATTTATTTATTTCTCTTTCCATTCATAACGTTCCCATAGACTCTCAAACATGTTTTCAAACAGAAGTTGCTGAAGTTGTGAAAGAGAGTCACTGTCAGATATTGACTGCATTCCAAAGTCGGTTGTTAAATAGACTACTTAGAGTGCTTAGACTAAGATCTTTCTTAAAATAGAGTTTTTCTAACATAATACGATTTTTATTTTTAATATATAAATGTTCCCCATTATTTTAATAATTCCTTCAATTCATATTGTTCTAATTGTTTGACTCTTAGACTTACATTTAACTAAACTTCTGTTCATTTTGTTGTTGCTAATGTTTGTGTATTGTTCCCGTATTGGTATTATTATATTTGCTATGTGTTCTTATACTGCTTGAGTGGAAGAGAAGGCCTTATAGCCTTAACTATGTCAGTAGGCGTAAACGTATTACATAAATAAAGTAAGTAAATAAATACATAAATAAATAAATAAATGGATGGATGGATGTGTAAATAGATGAATAAATAAGTAAATAAATAAATAACAAGTGAACGGTAAATAATTAAATAAATAAATAAGTAAGTAAATAAATAAATAAGTAAATAAATAAATAAGTAAATAAGTAAATAAATAAATAAATAAGAAAATAAATAAATAAGTAAATAGATGGGTGAATGGATGTGTAAGTGGATGAATGAGTAAATAAATAAATAAATGGATGGATGAATGGATGTGTCAATTTACGAATAAATAAATAAATAAATAAGTAAATAAATAAATAAATTGATGAGTGGATGTGTAAATGGATAAATAAATATTTAAATAAATAAGTAAATAAATAAATAAATAAATAAATAAATGGGCAAACGGAGGGAGGGATTGATGAATGGATGGGTGGGTGGGTGGGTGGGTGGGTGGGTAGATGGATGGATGGATGGATGGATGGATGGATGGATGGAGGAATGGATGGATGGATGGATGATGGATGGATGGATGGATGATGGATGGAGGGATGGACGGATGGGAGAAGGGGGGATGGATAAATAAATACATAAGTTTGTAAATAAGTAAATAAATAAATATATACATTAATATTATAAATGTATATATAAATAGTTAAGTAAGGAAGTAAATAAGTAAATAAATACGTAAATAGGTGAATAAACAAATAAATAAATAAGTGAAGAGATAAATAAATATTTTAATGTTTTAATTTTTTAACTATCTTTTCTCGTTACGCCACAATTGTGGGGTGTTTGGTATAAACGTCAGTTGTCCAAAATCATGTTTTGTGAGAATCTCGAAAAAACTTCACAGCATCGACAATTATTATTATTATTATTATTATTATTATTATTATTATTATTATTATTATTACTATTATTATTGGCATTTGCCGTCGGTAATTTGTATGAACACACTTCATAGTTATTGGATTATGTGAAGTATGTTGTTTACACATAACGTATAATATTTGGATAATGGGAGCAGAAAATCCTCTGGACAAATGACATTTTTACTTGAAAAGTTTGAAATTCATAATGCAAAATGCCTGCAGCTGCTAGTCTGGTGCGATGGTGCTGCCAACACTGTGTAGATCCATGAAACCTGGGCAACTAATATTCTTGCAAGAAATATTGTGGACTACTGACGTTTTAACAGAAACACAATTTTTTAGAAGCCATTCGACACTGTACTATTAACGTTTTTAAAGAACTGAATACCTGTGTTCATGCATGTTCCAGAGGAGCATCAGATGGCCGCCCTAACTAAAATTACCACATTTTGGACAACTGACGTTTTTGCTAAACACCCCTCAATTGTTAATGGTGGGCCCTCCATAAATTGGACGCCTTTAACATATCGAAGGCATCTGGTGGTGTAAGGTCAGGTGAATCTGATAGATAAAAAAAATGTGTTCCACGGCAAATTATGCATTCTCCAAAGTCATTGTGTGTATGGCCGTCCGTTGCCTGTACGGCTTATTTATTTATTTATTTATTTATTTATTTATTTATTTATTTATTTATTTATTTATTTATTTATTTATTTATTTATTTATTTATTGATTTATTGATTTATTTATTTATTTATTTATCTTTCTTTCTTTCTTTCTTTCTTTCTTTCTTTCTTTCTTTCTTTCTTTCTTTCTATATTTATTTATTTGTTTATTTGTTAAATTGTTTATTTACTTATTTATTTACTCATTTATTTAGTTATTATTTATTTATTTATTTATTTATTCAATTTATTTAATTTATTAATTTATTTAACTTATATAATTTTTAATTTATTTATTATTTAGGGTAAACATTGGTAATTTCGTGATAGTTTCATGAAAACTAATTTAAAATGCAAATGTATAAATATATCCTTATTCCAATTTTTTCATCTAAAAGACTATAACTTGCTGTACAAATCTGGAGACGTAAAAGATTGGATACGTTCTTGAATATGTGCCAAAAACCACTTTTACAACTTAAGCTGAAAGGTTGGTTATTTCGTGATAACCTTGGTCATTTCGTGATATTACATTGATAATTTCGTGAGAGGTAGAAGAATTGTGGAAAAATTCATTAAAGTCAAATGAAATTCTCATTTATTGTTACAAGACTTCAAACATAGTAATTCCGTCTAATATTCATAGCAAGAAAACATAGAAATACATATCAACACATAATAAGAATGAAATCAAAGTAAAAATTGAAATTGAAAAGGGATCTTCTTTGCCCTGAAAGGGTGAACACTTTTATTACGAACTTTACTACAGCCTATATTACTAGGGTAACTCCAAAAGTAATGCATAACATTTGTTTAAAAATTATATTTTTATCCTACGGCTTTGCTATTTTCACAGAATGTACATAGATGCATCCTTAAGGAACGAAATGTCACTTTTCCACATAATCCCTGTCCCTTTCAACTGCCGTACGTAACCTAGGAACGAGGGCTACAGGCCAACACGGTAAAAGTCTGGACCAACACGTCTGAGCCACTCTTTAGCAGCGTGCACAAGGGAGTCCTCTTCTAACCTCGTTCCGCGAAGGCATCCTTCAGTTTACCAAAGAGATGGTAATCGCACGGTGCCAGTTCAGGACTGTAAGGCGGACGTTTCAGTGTTGTCTATCCGAATTTTCTGATCTGGTCTGTGGTCTTGTGACTGACATATGGCTGTGCGTTGTCATGCAATAGCAGAACATCCTGCTTCTCCCGATGTCGTCGAACACGACTCAGTCGAACTAGAAGTTTCTTGAGATTTGCAAAATACCCGTCAGAATTAATGATGGTTCCGTGTGGCATGATGTCCACAAGCAAGAGTCCTTCTGAATCGAAAAACACAGTAGCCATAACGTTTCCTGCCGAAGGTGTACTTTTGAATTTCTATTTCTTTGGTGAATTTGCATGATGCCACTCCATTGTCTGCCTCTGTCTCCGGTCCAAAATGGTGGAGCCATGTTCCATCTTCTGTCACAATTCTTGCAAGTAAGTCATCTAGCACTTATCATTGACACTTAGCATGATAATAATTCAAACAGAAGCAACACTGAACCCATTGCGTTTTCCGTTTTCTTTTTTGTTATCACATCTTGTGTTCAGATTTCTAAAATTCCTATTGTAATACAATTTTTAAAATAGTATAAAATGTAACGCTTAATGCTCAACAAAATTTCGCCTCAACTAAGATTTCTATCAGTAAAGCTAAGCCTATATGGCGACTACAGATGTATCTAAAATTCCAAAAACATTTCCTAAAATTTCATGAAGATACAATAAATCTTTGTACCAAATATCATATGCTTACCTTTAGTAATAAGGCTGTAATGTAATTATAAACATCCACAAAATTTGTATGCCTGAGAAGTCGACGCAAACTTGCTCTCTCCAAACATAAAAGCTCACTGAAGCAACTACAACAGTCACACAAAGCTTAGCTGTATGTTTCTGGAAACTGGACAACATATGCAATCCCTTGGCGGAAATTCGGATTCCGTAACACCATTGGTTAGTTCACAAAAGAGCAAAGAAAAACTATCATTGAATAACCACTGCCACGAAATTACCAATATTTACCCTATTTAATTTACTTAATTTATTTAATTAATTTATTTATTACTTATTTACTTACTCACTTATTTACTGATTTAATTAATTAATTAATTAATTAGTTCATTCATTCATTCATTTATTTACAAAATAAAGCAAGAAAAATTTAAGAAACTGATTATTGCATATTTCGACATTACAATAACATTTCACGAAAGCCATCTGAAACGTGTTTCACTTTCAAGCCCATACGAACCGAAATAATACTCACGTGATCGCACTCACACGTGATTATACGTGAGGATATACAGCATAGTAAAGCTATGCATCTGTCGATTTTTTTTTCAAATCCCTGCTCATCTCTACATGTGCTACGAATTGCAGTGACAGAGGAAAAGTTTCTTCCGCAGCTACCAATTCTGTCTGTTCTCGAGAGAGATCGCGGACCAACCTGGAATGAATCTGGCGGGCTAAACGAATTACAACTAATGAAGGACGTGTTTTCGGATCCACGGTAAATTAATGCGCTGGATTGTATAATGACGTCACATTTAACGACCGCAGCGATCCACTAGAACAAATTAATGTGGGAACGCAGAATGAAAATTATGTTGGATGACTGGTTGATTACAATGACTTCCTTCGCAATTCTATGATCATTTTCTCCTTTTTATGTTGTTTCTCCTCTTTATTCATTTCTACTTACTTCCCCTGATACTTTTCCTTCTCTTACTCAATTTCTATTTACTTCTGATACTTTTCCTCCTCTTTCTTTATTTCTACAAACTTCTCCTGATACTTTACTTGCCCTATTTTTACTTACTTCTCCTGATATTTTTTCCTCCTCTTTCTCTATTTCTGCTTACTTCTTCTGATATTTTTCCTCCTCTTTCTCTATTTCTACAAATTCTCCTGATACTTTACTTCCTCTATTTTAACTTACTTCTCCTGATACTTTCCCTCCTCTTTCTCTATTTCTACTTACTTCTTATGATACTTTACCTCCTCTTTCTCTATTTCTACAAACTTCTCCTGATACTTAACTTCCTCTATTTCAACGTACTTCTGATATTTATCCTCCTCTTTCTCTATTTCTGCTTACTTCTTCTAACACTTTTCCTCCTCTTTCTCTATTTCTACAAACTTCTCCTGATACTTTACTTTGTCTATTTCAACTTACTTCTCCTGATATTTATCCTCCTCTTTCTCTATTTCTGCTTACTTCTCCTAATACTTTTCCTCCTCTTTCTCTATTTCTACAAACTTCTCCTGATACTTTACTTCGTCCTTCTATATTTCTATTTCTGGTGATACTTTCTCTCCTCTTTCTCCATTTCGACAAATTTCTCCTGATACTTTATTTCCTCTTTCTCTATTTCTACTTACTTCTTTTTATACTTTTCCTTCTGTTTCTCAATTTCTACTTAATTCTCCTGATAATTTTCCTCCTTTTCTCTGTTTATACTTATTTCTCCTGATACTTTTCCTCCGCGTTCTCAATTTCGGATACTTCTCCTGATATTTTCCCTCTTTCTCAGATTGTATTTACCTCTTATGACACTTTTTCTTCTCTTACTCAATATCTACTTACTTCCCATGTTACATTTCCTCTTTTTTCCGTTTCAACTTACTTCACCTGATACTTTTCTTCCTCTTTCTCTATTTATACTTACTTCTGCTGATACTTACCCTCCTCTTTCTCTATTTCTACAAATTTCTCCTGATACTTTATTTACACTTTATCTATTTCTACTTATTTCTTCTGATACTTTTCCCTCTCTTTCTCAATTTCTACTTACTTCTCCTGATAATTTTCCTCCTTTTCTCGCTTTCTACTTATTTCTCCTGATACTTTTCCTCCGCGTTCTCAATTTCGGATACTTCTCCTGATATTTTCCCTCTTTCTCAATTTGTATTTACTTCTTATGATACCTTTTCTTCTCTTACTCAATTTCTACTTACTTCCCCTGTTACATTTACATTTTTTCCGTTTCAACTTTCTTCTTCTGATACTTTTCTTCCTTTTTCTCTATTTATACTTACTTCTGCTGATACTTTTTCTCCTCTTTCTCTATTTCTAATTATTTCTTCTGAAACCTTTCCTTCTCATTCTCAATTTCTACTTACTTCTCCTGATAATTTTCCTCCTTTTCTCTGTTTCTACTTATTTCTCCTGATACTTTTCCTCCGCGTTCTCAATTTCGGATACTTCTCCTGATATTTTCCCTCTTTCTCAAATTGTATTTACCTCTTATGATAATTTTTCTTCTCTTACTCAATTTCTACTTATTTCCCCTGTTACATTTCCTCTTTTTCCGTTTCAACTTCTTCTGATACTTTTCCTCCTCTTTCTCTATTTCTACTAACTTTTCCTGATACTTTACTTCCCCTCTCTCTATTTATGCTTACTTCTGCTGATACTTTCCCTCCTCTTTCTATATTTCTACAAATTTCTCCTGATACTTTACTTCCTCTTTCTCTATTTCTACTTAGTTCTCCTGATGCTACTCCTCCTCTTTCTCAGTTTCTACTTACTTCTCCTGATAATTTTCCTCATTTTCTCTTTTTATACTTATTTCTCCTGATACTTTTCCTCCGCGTTCTCAATTTCTAATACTTCTCCTGATGCTTTCCCTCTTTCTCAATTTCTATTTACTTCTGCTGACACTTCTTCATTTCCTTAATTTAAACTTACTTCTCCTGATACTCTTCCTCCTCCTTCTCGATTTCTACTTACATCTGACACTTTTCCTCTTCTTTCTCAATATCTATTATACTTCTCCTAACATTTTTTTCTCTTTTTCTCCATTTCAAATTACTGCTTCTAATTCTTTTTCTCCTCTTTCTTTATTTCTACAAACAACTTTTCTGATACTTTAATTCCTCTTTCTCTATTTCTATTTAATTCTGACAATTTTCTCCTCTTTCTCCATTTCTACGTACTTCTCATTTTTTCTCCCTATTTCTTCATTTCTTATCCACCTCATGCTTTTCCTGTTCTTTCTGCATTTTTGCTTACTTCTTCCGATATTTTTCCTCCTCTTTATATATTTATACTTGCTTCCCCTGATAATTTTCCATCTCGTCAGAATTAATGGATCTATCCAGTTAGGCTAGGCCACCTTCTTCACTCCCTAAATGTCGATTTTCAGAGTCAGCTTTCATTTTGACTAGCTGGGTTTTGAACTGAAGCCTCAGGCGTTGATATCCGAGGCTTTATCCGTTCGACTGTCAACGAGAACACTTGCCGTAATGCAATTTATTGTTTTGGAAGTTGAGGGAATTGTCTCGCACATTTAGGTACATGTAACGCATTGTGCAGGCGATTCAGCGAGATACAATGCTTTGTTTATCTGCATTCGCACACTTAATATCCGTTTTCCAGAATGGAGGAGAAATAAAAGCCGTCTGCTAGTGTAATGCTTCAGATTTCGTCTGCGCAATATACTTGATCTGTATGAGGGTCGAATTACCTCGCGTATGCACCAGGACGGCAGTAAAAGAAGAGAGACTTTTATTACACAAAGAGGACATAGTGAGAAACTTAATACAAAGTAAACGGAGAACAACGTGTGTGATTATAGACTGGTGCATGTGTTACATAGGACTTTTTTCCAAAATATTTGTTATGGAAGTGGAATTATACCAATATAAACAGGATATGGGACCTAGCAATATTATACAGGTGTTTCGAAAATGCTAAGAGAAATTTAGAGAAAATCTTCAATCTTCGTAGGGCTACATAAAAAGGCTTAAATAATATACATGGTAAACCGTAAGTATTTCATTCATTTCGAGAGGTTTTTCTTTTAGATATTTCAAACATAAGAGTTTAATTCAATTTTCCATGTTTCTGCTTCCTTTTGGAGGAAAAATTTTTTTTATATGAAACATTTCATAGCGTTTTTTGGGAAAGCCATTGATGTACTTGATAATATGCTCAGCGAATTTAAGAGAGCAGTATTTGAAGTGGAATTATACCAATATAAACAGGATATGGGACCTAGCAATATTATACAGGGTGTTTCGAAAATGCTAAGAGAAATTTAGAGGAAATCTTCAATCTTCGTAGGGCTACATAAAAAGGCTTAAATAATATACATGGTGAACCGTAAGTATTTCATTAATTTCGAGAGGTTTTTCTTTTAGATATTTCAAACATAAGAGTTTAATTCAATTTTCCATGTTTCTGCTTCCTTTTGGAGGAAATTTTTTTTTTTATAAGAAACATTTCATAGCGTGTTTTGGGAAAGCCATTGATGTACTTGACAATATGCTCAGTGAATTTAAGAGAGCAGTATTTGAAGTGGAATTATACCAATATAAACAGGATATGGGACCTAGCAATATTATACAGGGTGTTTCGAAAATGCTAAGAGAAATTTAGAGGAAATCTTCAATCTTCGTAGGGCTACATAAAAAGGCTTAAATAATATACATGGTAAACCGTAAGTATTTCATTAATTTCGAGAGGTTTTTCTTTTAGATATTTCAAACATAAGAGTTTAATTCAATTTTCCATGTTTCTGCTTCCTTTTGGAGGAAAATTTTTTTTTTATATGAAACATTTCATAGCGTGTTTTGGGAAAGCCATTGATGTACTTGACAATATGCTCAGTGAATTTAAGAGAGCAGTATTTGAAGTGGAATTATACCAATATAAACAGGATATGGGACCTAGCAATATTATACAGAGTGTTTCGAAAATGCTAAGAGAAATTTAGAGGAAATCTTCAATCTACTTAGGGCTACATAAAAAGGCTTAAATAATATACATGGTGAACCGTAAGTATTTCATTAATTTCGAGAGGTTTTTCTTTTAGATATTTCAAACATAAGAGTTTAATTCAATTTTCCATGTTTCTGCTTCCTTTTGGAGGAAAAATGTTTTTTATAAGAAACATTTCATAGCGTGTTTTGGGAAAGCCATTGATGTACTTGACAATATGCTCAGTGAATTTAAGAGAGCAGTATTTGAAGTGGAATTATACCAATATAAACAGGATATGGGACCTAGCAATATTATACAGGGTGTTTCGAAAATGCTAAGAGAAATTTAGAGGAAATCTTCAATCTACGTAGGGCTACATAAAAAGGCTTAAATAATATACATGGTGAACCGTAAGTATTTCATTAATTTCGAGAGGTTTTTCTTTTAGATATTTCAAACATAAGAGTTTAATTCAATTTTCCATGTTTCTGCTTCCTTTTGGAGGAAATTTTTTTTTATATGAAACATTTCATAGCGTGTTTTGGGAAAGCCATTGATGTACTTGACAATATGCTCAGTGAATTTAAGAGAGCAGTATTTGAAGTGGAATTATACCAATATAAACAGGATATGGGACCTAGCAATATTATACAGGGTGTTTCGAAAATGCTAAGAGAAATTTAGAGAAAATCTTCCATCTACGTACGGCTACATAAAAAGGTTGAAAAAATGTACATGTTGAACCATAAGTATTTCATTAATTTCGAGAGGTTTTTCTTTTAGATATTTCAAACAAAAGAGTTTAATTCAATTTTCCACGTTTCTGCTTCCTTTTCAAGGAAAAATTTATTTCATATGAAACATTTCATCGCGTGTTTTGGGAAAGCTATTCATTTACTTGACAAGACGCTAGTGAATTTAAGAGAGCAGTGTATGTATTATGATAATAAATGATCGAGACAATTTTAGTTTTGTCTTTTTAATGTAGGCCTACAGAAATTTGAGCCGAACAAATGTAACTTTTCGTTCTGCAGAATTCTTCTTCTTTCTTCTTCTTCTTCTTCTTCTTCTTCTCCTCTTTCTCCTCCTCCTTCTTCTTCTTCTTCTTCTTGTTCTCCTCCTCCTCCTTCTTCTTCTTCTTCTTCATTTCCGGGATTAGGTCATCAATAACCTGTTCTGGTCTGAAGCCCATCTTTTCCTCGATCGTCCTGGATCTCTTCTACCATTTGGCTTGTACATATGTAGTAACAGAATTATTTCAATAATGTATTATCATAATACACTCTTCTCCTAAATTTACTGAGCATATTGGAAATTAAATCAATGGCTTTCTCAAAACAAGCTATGAAATGTTTCATATAAAACAATTTTTATCTCGAAAAAGGAGGAAAAACGAGTAAAATTGTATTAAACTTTTTTTGTTTGAAATATATCAAAGAATAACCCCCTGAAATTAATGACATTATACACGGTTCAACCTTCGTGGTGTTCAGCGTTTAGAATATTTTTGTTTCATTTAATGTACGGAATATTCTACGAGAAATGTAAAATACTTCACGATAATATAGTTAGAGTTAAAATACGTTGATTTAACCCTATAATTCCGAAGTCTTAACTTACTTATTTACTTAATTACTTTCTTACTTGCTTGCTTGCTTACTTACTTACTTACTTACTTACTTACTTACTGACTTTTAACGAACCCGCACATTCATTGCCGCCCTCACATAAGCCCGCCATTGGTCCCTATCCTGTGCAAGATTAATCCATTCTCTATCATCATATCCCACCTCCCTCAAATTAATTTTAATATTATCCTCCCATCTACGTCTCGGCCTCCCTAAAGGTATTTTTCCCTCCGGTCTCCTAACTAACACTCTATATGCATTTCTGGATTCGCCCATACGTGCTATATGCCCTGTCCATCTCAAACGTCTGGATTTAATGTTCCTAATTACATATGTCAGTGAAGAATACAATGCATGCAGTTCTGCGAAGTTTGTTTCGGAAAAATATTGGAGTATCCTCCAATTCCGTATACTCTTGTGCTACTTCAGATCTTTGCACACGGCACAGTCTGGGAACCGCAACACAGGTTGTTATTTGAAACTTACCATACCCCTTACTGTGCTGTATTATTGTTGTCCGGTTGTATCTAAAACTGTGGAAAAATGTAACTGTATTCCAGTAATCTAGCACTCTGGTACAGACTCTAGTGATGGAATGTTTAAACATTCTGTATGTCCATTGTATTTTGTTTCTGTGATTAATCATGTAGTAAAAAGAAATAAATAACCGTATCTTTACCGCAGATGCTTCCTAGGCTCTAGTTTGAAGGTCAGCGGTCACATAAATACAATAAATTCTTCTGCAGCTGTGATACAGAAACGTCAGTAATTTATCATTAATTCATTAATTCATTAATTCATTCATTCATACTTTTTTACCCAAGGGCATATGTTATACTGAAAACCCAGTATTCTCCAGTATTTCCACTTTTACGCATTCCTCTTAGTCTCCCCATTTCAACTTTTATTTATTTATTTGTTTATTTATTTATTTGTTTATTTATTTAATTATTTATTTATTTGTTTATTTATTTATCTATTTGTTTATTTATTTATTTATTTATTTATTTATTTATTTGTTTATTTATTTATTTATTTATTTCTTTGTTTATTTATTTATTTATTTATTTACTTCTTTGTTTATTTATTTATTTATTTGTTTATTTATTTATTTGTTTATTTATTTATTTATATATTTATTTATTTGTTTATTTGTTTATTTATTTATTTGTTTATTTATTTATTTATTTATTTATTTGTTTATTTATTTATTTATTTGTTTACTTATTTATTTATTTGTTTACTTATTTATTTATTTATTTATTTATTTATTTGTTTATTTATTTATTTGCCTACCTATTCGTTTATATATAAAATAAAGCAAGGAAACTTTAAGAAACTGGTTATTGCATATTTCGACATTACAACAATAGTTGTAACAGGTAAAAATGAACTGCGGTGGTCCTTTATGTTAAATACATTTTTAACTCTCTTCGCATTCTTTAAGGAGCTTTAAGGTCTTATGTACAGCTTACAGCAGTAAAATTTAGGAAATACTCAACTTTTTTTTTCCTCCATTACTGTATCTTGTACAATAATGAAAATTAATATGTGTAAAGCACTGTCTATCTGCTATATGAAAACATATATATATATATATATATATATATATATTTGTGCGAGATCGTGCGTATTTGCTTCCTTTCCGCACAGAACCAATACGCGGTAAGTGTGAAATACCACATTCAGTATTCCCAACGTAACACACGTAACAATTTCCCTCTTCTTACCGCTTAAGCGCGACATTCATTTTACTGCTTTAGGCTTTTAACATACTGTTTTTAGAGACGTTTAACATAGTAATAATTATAAATTGGAAACTTACCACTGCAATTTCACCTAAATTACAATGTTAATTATTGTTTTTAAATATTTGCAAAAATTAAGTAAAGTCTACTACTCCACGAAACTTATTGCATTCCTGATACAAGTAACATTAAGGAAGCCGTGAAAAAATCAACGAGATTCCAGTTGCCGATGTTATTACTGCAATATGTTATATAAATAATATTGTTAAAATATTAAAATGAAAAATAAATCATTACATAACCTTACCGTTTGTTTTAAGTTCGCGTTTATAGACTGGGGGAAAAAAGACAGACGTATATCACGGCCTGCTGGAGTATAGTAAACACAGAAAGCATTTTACAGCAACAATTTTGAAGAAAGATATTTTGGTGTTCCGAAGTTGGCGTCATTAAACAGAAACCAACATGGAGATTTCATTGCAACTAATTAGAAATTCGTCTTTCAGGTATGTAATAAACGATCTTCGCACAAAATAATGTACGATACACGAGCGGTATGTTTGTTTTCATGTTCTCGGAAATTAAAAAAGCTCAACTACGTTTCGCTTTTTCAATCTTTTCCTCGAACATGAAAACGTCAACATACCGCTCTTGTAACGTATATTACTATTACGTTTTAAAAAAATTATTTACATTTTTTTTTTTTTCAAAATTCAGTTTACTGTCCAGTGATGAAACTTCTCCCACATAACTAAAAAACTATCCAACATTCTGTGAAGAAATTTTTTGTGTGTATTTATGCATCCCATGTCTACAATATGATCCAAGATCACTTGTCTAGCTTTGATAGATCGTCTGATAAAAAATAAATTCTTAAAATAATAGTCAAATATTCGTATTTTCTTCTAACACAAAATAAAAAATATTACTTATTAAGGAATGTAGTTGAAAGAGCATGATATTGTAAACATGAGTTTCAGCAATTAAATAAAAGAGAGAGAACATGAAAAAGTTAACAAGTCTATGAGTTATGAGGGAAACGCTTCATCACTGCACAGTGAACTGCCACCATTATGAATTTTGAAAAAAAAAATAATAATAATAATTTTTCTCTAAATCGTAAAAATATTTTTTTTTTCCATACAGCAGAAGAACAGTGTTTTACACATACCAATTTTCATTATTGTACAAGCTACAATAATGGAGAAAAAATGTTGAATATTTCCAAAAAAAAAAAATACTGTTGTAAGCTGTACCTAACCCCTTAAGAGATTGCTTTTTTCAGGCAAGTTTAATAATAAAAAGTGTAGTGTGTAAAAGTCATTAAATATATACGTAGCTAAATGCGCTAACACTGCAATTTATGAAGCCTTAAAAACGCGTACCTGTCAGAATGACCGATACGGTTCTTTTAGTATTAAAAATAGTACTGTTTTATGAAGAAATGTGTAATAATTAACCATATCTTTCAGTAAAGTATACTGTCGTAAATTTACTTATTTTATGCGTCATAGAAACTTCGCTGCAAGTTCTCTTAATGTACAATTAAAACATCATTATTTACTGATCTAATTGAACGGATCTATTGACAATTTGGATTCTAATTGAAAATAATATATGTGTTTGCAAACTTATATTAAAAAGAATTGCATTAGTAATGGTTACTGAGATACATACGTAATTTTCTCATTTTCCTCAATATCTAAAATTATACAATTAGCAAGTTTTGTACGGGACCCCCTCACTTGTCCGAAGCAGTTGTCTTAAACAGTTTGCACCAAACCAATTGCTGCGACCAGTGAGTAACAGGACTTCCCCATGCCCTCCAAATTGTTCACATTAAGTTTCATACTTCCACGATCAATAGTTTTCCGTCTAGATCTGGTTAAGTAAGCACAATTTAAGTATATAACGAGCACAAAATTAAATCACTAATGTCATAGTTATCAGTATGTTGTTCAAAAAACATAAATAGGCCTACTTCTTAGCCGATTATCATCTTTCATGTTCATTTCACTTTTGGAAGCCGCCCTAAATAACAAATACGAAAGGGAATAGTTTTGAGCTTGGTCTAGATTAAAATACGCCATTGCGCCACCAATCACATTTTATTGTACCATCCAAGTTGAAGAGATAGACAAAAGTGACTGCAAGAGGGGATAAGGAAAAAAAAATATAATAAAGGATTGATAGAGAGAGACGGCAAGAATTCTGGAAGAGAATAAAAAATTGAAATATTGCCAGTTTCAGAACTTGTCTCATATAGGCCGTATCGTAAAATACGAAGGCTGCTGAGAGAGAGGGAAAAGATATAGAAGAGAGAAATGTGTACAAGATATTCCTTACCAAAATAACGTTTTGAATGCCAGGGAAATGAAGGTTGTTGTATTGTTGAAACAGCTGAAGATCTGAGCGCAGAAGTGCTGAGTAGTAAAAAAAAAAGTGAAGAATCGATGTACGGATTAAAATATACCGTCTGAAATGAACCCAACATAGACAGTTACATCAATACTCCTGTGAAGTATAAAAATATGTCTACAGATTCATTTGCTCGATAGATTTACCTCCAGAAAGCCTTATTCAATATCCATGTGAAGTTTAGAAATATGTTTACAGACATATTCGACAAGTCTACCAACTTCAGATATAATTGAGGTGTTTGCTGGAAAAACAACTTAACGTTCTCTATATCGTTTGCCGTTTTCAGCATATATTGGATCCTTAATAACTTTCTCCCTCCTGACAATATAATATTTCCCTCCAACAAACACAGCGCCCTCTAGAAACATTTGAATGTCGTTGTGCGCAATGCTGTTATAAAGATCTAAAATGTTTGATGTTTTGAATTTCAAATTCAAGGTTTTGCATTTAACTTCTTGCTTAGAGAACGACCCAATTACAATCACAACGTCAAATAATGACTTCAGACCATAACAATGAATTACAACAAAGAACTGTTACCATAAGCACAGTCATTTTTAAATCGAATTAAAAGAACCATTTTCTGTAGTAATCTCAGTAGAGGTTTTCATTTATCTAGAGAAAATCTAAACTCGAGTGGGATTTAATTGAGTATTACACGATTAGAAGAAAGTATATAGGAGATTAGAAGAAATAAAGTACTCTAATAAAAGTAAAATATTAATTGATTTACTAAACTGACTTGTAAATGTATTATTCTACCATTTCATCATTACAAATATTCCGTTAGATGGCAGTAGTGTATTATGAGAGCTGTTTGTTCTCTTGTTACCAGTGAATGGACGGTTACTAGTCAAGAAGGCTTTGTTGATTGTTTCCTTTTTATTAGAACAATTATTGCATTCTACTTCAATTATCAATATAATATTAAACGATCTCTGATACGTGACTTTCCATAATCTCATGCAGCAGAAGATATAACATAACCTAACCTAAATAATATAAACAAGATATATGATAGCAAAGTTTTAATTAAGGATGATGAAATAAATATGAATCATTTTGAAATATACAATTATTGAAAATACATTGTTGGCAAACAAAGAAACAAATGCTAGGGAGGTGATAGAAATAAGAAAATGCTAGGGAGGTGATAAAAATGAATGCTAGGGAGGTGATAAAATTGTAGGATAAACAGCCATAATTGATTTAAACACGTCATTCCGTACCGTTTTATTGGTCAAAAGTAGTATGACGTATTAAAAATGTAATAGTCAATAATAATCGCATTGGCGACAAAAGATTGAAATTCGCACAAACGCGATGCGATCATCCACATTTATTGACAATAGAATAATCATCACTTCAACCGATTTTACTACTGAAACAGTCTATTAAAACATTTATATCAATATTTCAACCGATTTCACTAATTCATTAAAAAATGTTAAATTTTTATTTTATACACATACATATCCCAAATTTCATTTCATGGTTGTCAGAAAACTAACGTTACTTTGTTAGTATATTTGTAAATGGAAATTTCGTTTCTTTCAGACGTTGAAATCGTCGTTTTTTTCATTCCAATTTAAATCACATATTGGCGAATGAGCATTACAAGTAGCTTCTAAAATTTCTGGAAACGAACCATACATACTTTGACATAGTATTTTTCCCAGCAGAGATCATGAAAATATTCATTGTTTTAATACTTACCTTCCAGAAAATGTAAATCCTGGAAACGTTAACAATAAAAATTATAAATTCCAACCGAAATGAAACATACCACAAAGATTTTAAGTAAAATTTTCTTCCTACAGAAGAAGAGACTGAAAGCGTTAGCCCTATTGAAATGACCTACTGCAATTGTTGTTTCATATTGTGGGTGTGATTCATCGAGAGGGTGGCAAACTCTACAGATGACATTTAACGTCAAAGTGACATTTAGGAAAATGGCAATGTCGCTCCTTGATTGCTTGCCTTGGGACCGTTTACAGTCCTCTATTATGGGTGTAGTTATAAACAGGGGGAGGCGTCTTCCTTGCTGCAAACATTAGACAGAATAAAATGTTATTACCCCTCTTGCCTTCAGAAGAAAGAAGACAGGGTAATAAAATCACGACGCCGTTTATCTATTCTGTGTATATCGCATTACTAATTTTTAAAGTTAGCATTTTGACAAAACCACAAAAAACAGAAGAATACAACACAAACACAAGAACACAAAAAATAAAAATACATCACACTAACATACGAAAACAAAAACACACATAAAATTGCAACCTCATTTAAGAAATTAAATTACATCTCATACAGAACAAATAACACTCTACAAAACATCTCCACAAACAAACAAATACAATCACACAGGCGTATACAAACTCAAATGTAACACCTGCAACAACTTCTACATAGGACAGACAGGCAGATCATTTCAAACACGTTACAAAGAACACATCACAGCCATAAAAAAATTACAAAACACCTCCACATATGCAGAACACATCACAAATGCCAACCACACCTACAGAGACAACAACACAGACATGGAAATACTGCACATCCAACCAAAAAGCCAGAAACTCAACACATTAGAACAATATGAAATATACAGACACACGAAAACACACCCCAACGATAATCTCAACACACAACTCAATTTCAAAACACATACACTCTTTGACTCTACACTACGAACGCACCCTCACTGGAAACAAGTTCTGAAGATGACCCAAAATAGGTCGAAACATGTTAACAAGACATGTTAACAAGGTATGTTAAAATTTAACACAAGAAAGTTCTTATTATACATATTCCGAAGTGATACAGTGTTAAAAGTTGTACTACTAGGTTCAAAAAGTTCCCGGAATTTTACTACCATTTTTCGTATTAATATATAACAAGGGATATTATACATTTGTTTTGTTGGTAACATTCATGATGTCATTTCCTTAAATTTTGTTGATAATGGCGATTGTTGGTTTTGAGTTGTAGGCAATTGTTTATCATAGTGTTTTGTTTGTTCGTCGCATTTTGTAATTATGTCCACAGAGCAACGTACAAACATCAAGTTCAGTGTTTTGTTACACAAAACTCCTGCAGAGACATTAAGATTGTAGGAATAAGCATATGGCGAAGCAGCAATGAAAAAAACTCAAGTGTATGCCTGGCATAAACGTTTTTCTGGTGGCAGCGATAGCATCAAAGATGACCGACCAACAACTGCAACAAATGAAGCAATCGCTCAGCGTGTGCGTATTGTTGTGAGGGACGCCCGACGTAAAACCATTAAAAAAAGAGATAGCAGCAGAGGTCGGAATATAAGTCGGAAGTGTACACAATGTTCTTCACAAGCGTCTCAACATGCATTACGTGTCTCAGAAGTTAGTTCCGAAAATGTTGTCGGCAGAAGAGAAAGAAACAAGAATGACTCTTGCTGGGGACATGATCAGTATGGCTGATGAAGATGGTGATTTCTTAAACAAAATTATTGCTGGTGATGAAACTTGGTGCTACTTGTGCGACCCAGTCCCTAAACGACAGTCATCTGAGTGGAAATCGAAAACATCTCCTCAGAAGCAAAAATTTCCTAGGGACACTTCCAAAGGCAAAGTTATGTTGGAAGTTTTCTTCGACTCTCAGGGTCTCATCCACCATGAGTTCATTCCAGAACGTCGTACTGTGACGAAAGAATTGTACGTAGAAATCCTCCGTCGCCTCCGGGCGCAGTGAGAAGGAAACGTCCAGAAAAGTGGGTAGAAAACAACTGGTCCCTTATGCATGACAATGCACCTGTTCATCGCGCAATTATTGTAAAGAATTTTCTTGCCAGGCACAACATAACTGCTTTGGATCACCCACCATACTCTCCTGATCTCTCACCACCTGATTACTTTCTGTTTCCCCGTCTGAAAAGTCATTTGAAAGGACGGAGATTCAATGCTGAAGAGGTTATCGCAAACGCGACGAGAGCACTAAGACGGGTTTCACAAAATGGCTTCCAGGCCTGCTTCCAGGAACTCTACACGCGTTGGCAAAAGTGTGTTGTTGCGGAAGGCAACTATTTTGAAGGGAATGCTGTAGAATAGCGTTTAAGGTACGTTGTTTCTATGATACTAGCAAATTCCGGGAACTTTTTGAACCTAGTAGTATAATCAAGATGCATATTTTTAAATCTATAGACGTAAATTGCCTTTGTTGGATATCTTCACAATTTATTTCATTTTCTTAAAACTGCAATTAACTATTGTTTCACGATCGTGTTTTTTTTTTTTTTTTTTTTTTTTTTTTTTTTTTTTTTTTTTTTTTTTTTTTACAACTATTGTTATTAGGACTTGGAAGTTAGAATTCCCACACGGTAACTTGTTACTAGGGAAACCATTCGTCATAACATAAAACTATACTGAAATAGACCCATTACAGTACACTTATTGTTAGTTACAGTATAGCTTTACGAAGACTTTGGAACAATATTGCTTAGGGCTAGGATTTTGATGAAATTGCATCTTTTTTCTAATAAGCCAGAAACATTACTGCTTTAGTATTTATATGTTATGTGATAAACTGAGTGTTTTAAAACGTATTTTTAGGGAATTTTTTTTGCATTTTTTGCCTTTTACAATTCATAAGAGCATTTTGTGTTTTATTCGGTCATTTTTTAGGTATTTTCAATTAATTTTGGCCATAAATCCCCATTATTAATGTAAAATATGATTTATTTCCTTTGATATTTTCTCTACATATTTTGTCCATTAATACCTATTATTTTGTATAATATTTAATCGTTTTTCTACACAAATATTGTCATTTTAACGTAGTACACCCCCACGTAATGGATCAGTCCAAACACCCCTTTAATATAGACTCCTCTATGCCTGCTAGTTCCGGATAAGAGTGGCCTTGTGGTGGACTACACGGAACTACATCAGGTAAAATAATTAATTAAAGTGTACTACTTAGAAAAAAATATGTAAAACCAAATGAACCTGAATGTTGGTACTAGAATTTAATTTAATTACTAGTCTAAATATTAATATTCCTACTGAGCCAATTAAGTAAGATCAATTTTTAGGAATTTTAAGGGCTTTTTTGAAAGATTTTTAGGTCATAAATGCATTTTTAGGACTTTTTCATGATTTATAGGTCATCAAAATCCTAGCCCTAATAATCTCTAAATTTTCAATGTAAAATATATTGTGTTCGAAATTTTGAAAATATAATCGTGCAAAAAAAAATGTTGTACAATACATGTTTGTGAAGTGCATTACAAAATTTTAGATAAAATAAGGAAACCTAATACACAAGTTACATACATGCTGACAGATAACTGAAAGAATTCCGAATACTTCACTACACTCGAAAGGAATATCATAGCTGGTATTCTAAGGCCCACTTCACGTAACAACAAAAGCGGAAGTCTTATAGTCGCGACGCTGTTATTTCCGGCGTGACTCCTCTTTGCTTACGTCTTAGGAAGTGAAGGCTCTATAAAGTCTAGGTAGGTAGTATCTTTCGCCATTTTTGTTCTTTCGTTGCCGAGCTACCAGACGAGGAATCTATTTGCCACACCGTTAAACATTATGACGTCGTAGCTCCTATGATAATAAATCAAACGCACTGTAATTGAGCAAATAATTGAGCTGCAAATAACGTCTTCGTGTGCTTTCTGCGAACGCCAACGAAAGAGCCAAAATGGCGGGCGATTATATTAAGTATTTATCGAGCCTTAAGAAGAGAATCACAAGACGCACACGTTTAAATGTAGCCAACCTGCAACGCGATTGGCTGCCGGAAATTAGAGCGACGGGACTATAATACACGTGTTACATACATGCTGACAGATAACTGAAAGAATTCCGAATACTTCACTACACTCGAAAGGAATATCATAGCTGATATTCAATCACGTAAGGCCCACTTCACGTAATATGAAAAGCAGAAGTCTTATACCTGGTAAAGTTTATCTTGTCTCAGTAGCAATAAAACCTAGTCCCTTCCAATGAGGGTAGAGATTATAGGAGGGTTGTAAATTTTCAGGATTCCTTTCAAAACCTTGTTATTGTGCAGGCTGCCGGAACTCAGTTTCTTGAAAGACAAGCTCAGTGACGGAACTACACAGTACGAAGAGAGATATTTTGTTATTTTATTTTGCGCTACAGAATGTATCAACTAGTCCCTTCCGCCACTGGATGGATGGACGGCACCGCTCCAATCCCCCATCGTCATAAAAACATAGACGAAGTAAAACATATCTCCTTTCTCTCTCTTTTCGCAGTGAGACAAGATACATCACACAGCCTTTAGTGCTTTCGATTTGCCTCCTGAAAACCACAATTTTTATATCTGCGAGCGAAATTACAATTATTGCTAGTTACTATATACAATTTAACAGTCAATTTCCAGCTCGATAAACCAAGAACATACATTTTTAATACTGCCCCACAGAACTCGATCTGGCGCGGCTTTTCATTAGGCGAATCCGGAGCACGAGTAATTGTTACGTATCAATCAGCCATCACGAACAAACACACATTTCCATAAGCACAATGCAAGCATTTATTACACAGAGCAAACACGAGCACTGACGCGTTATTACAAAGCGTCCCCTCAGAGGACTCCACAGTCGCAGCAACGCTCTGCATCCAATCAAAAACCGAGCTGATCGGCATGGGCAAGGTATTCGTCCGTTCTCACACACGGCTCTTGTTTTGTAACACATTATAAATGCATGTAATTGCATTACAGTTTCATGAACTACTGTCTATAGGTGGGATATTGCAGGTAGAGTAGTGGCCAAAAAAACCGGACCGACCTTTGTAGCTGATTTCAGAGTCACAGATTCAAATTTTGCTAGTCACAAAACACATCCATCTTGAATAATTAATTGTAACAATGAAATTTACTGCATTTTTTTCAATTCTTACCGTCATTTGTTTCCTTCAGTGTCTCAAACTTACAGACGAAAAACTTTGAGAGTTATATTTTCATCTGGCATCAATATTAAATTTCCACCTCTATTCGGCATTGATAACTGCGTATTTTTACATTAAATAGCAGTACATAGCTCTGGCTTCACTATCCATATTGAAATTACCACAGTTTGACACAAAAACAGCACAGGATTCTTTTGTATCAGCTACAAGGGTCGGTCCGGTTTTTTTTTGCCATTACTGTAGGGGAGAGTTGGGTAGTACCGGACATCGGGTAATATCGGACAGTGAGTTTCTTTCATCTACCACTAGATGATAGTACCTGAATGACATGGTTACGTTTCTGTGATGTCGCATACAGAAACGTAAACATGTTATTCAGGTACTACCATCTGGTGGTAGATGAAAGAAACGCACTGTCCGATATTACCCGATGTCCGATACTACCCAACTCTCCCCTGCATTGATATTTTAAAGCCACCAACGTAGCTCAGGCGGTAGCGGGTTTGCCTGCTGATCTGGGGCTGCACTTGAGTGTCGGTTCGATTCCCGCTTGGATTGATTACCCGGTTGGGGTTTTTTTTTTTTTCCTAGATTTTCCGCAACCGTAAGGCTTATGTCGGGTAATCTATGGCGAATCCTCGGCCTCATCTCGCTAGCAGAAATTTCATCGACGCTAAATAACTCAGTAATTGATACAGCGTCGTTAAATAATCAACTAAAATATTTGTAAACTGTGCAAAAGATTGTGTGTAGGCCGCATATTGGTTGTGTCTGCGAAATGCGGCAGCGTAGCAATGACTAATATGGTCTAGAGTTATTGATAGGCCTGTAGAACTGAATACTACAATTATTATTTTGTTTTAAATAAGTTTAAAGGGAATTTAAGTAAATCCCTATGACTCCGCGATACGTCCATACTTTAATTAGGCCTTACTTACTTACAAATGGCTTTTAAGGAACCCGGAGGTTCATTGCCGCCCTCACATAAGCCCGCCATCGGTCCCTATCCTGTGTAAGATTAATCCAGTCTCTATCATCATATCCCAGCTCCCTCAAATCCATTTTAATATTATCCTCCCATCTATGTCTCGGCCTCCCCAAAGGTCTTTTTCCCCTCCGGTCTCCCAACTAACACTCTATATGCATTTCTGGATTCGCCCATACGTGCTACATGCCCTGCCCATCTCAAACGTCTGGATTTAATGTCCCTAATAATGTCAGGTTAAGAATACAATGCGTGCAGTTCTGCGTTGTGTAACTTCCTCCATTCTCCTGTAACTTCATCCCTCTTAGCCTCAAATATTTTCCTAAGATTCCCAAACACTCTTAATCTCTGTTTCTCTCTCAAGGTGAGAGTCCAAGTTTCACAACCATACAAAACAACCGGTAATATAACTGTTTTATATATTCTAACTTTCAGATTTTTTGACAGCAGACTAGATGACAAAAGCTTCTCCACAGAATAATAACAGGCATTTCCCATAGTTATTCTGTGTTTTTTTTCCTCCTGAGTATCATTTATATTTGTTACTGTTGCTCCAAGATATTTGAATTTTTCCACCTCTTCGAAGGATAAATCTCCAATTTTTATATTTCTATTTCGTACAATATTCTGGTCACGAGACATAATCATATACTTTATCTTTTCGGGATTTACTTCCAAACCTATCGCTTTGCTTGCTTCAAGTAAAATTCCCGTGTTTTCCCTAATCGTTTGTGGATTTTCTCCTAACAAATTCACGTCGTCCGCATACACAAGCAGCTGATATAACAAATTCAATTCCAAACCCTCTCTGTTATCCTGGATTGCTCTAATGGCATACTCTAGAGCAAAGGTAAAAAGTAAAGGTGACAGTGCATCTCCTTGCTTTAGCCCACAGTGAACTGGAAACGCATCTGACAGAAATTGACCTATACGTACTCTGCTGTACGTTTCATTGAGACACATTTTAATTAATCGAACTAGTTTCTTGGGAATACCAAATTCAATAAGAATATCATATAATACTTCCCTCTTAACCGAGTCATATGCCTTTTTGAAATCTATGAATAACTGATGTACTGTACCCTTATACTCCCATTTTTTCTCCATTATCTGTCGAATACAAAAAATCTGATCAATAGTCGATCTATTACGCCGAAAACCGCACTGATGATCCCCAATAATTTCATCTACGTACGGAGTTAATCTCCTCAAAAGAATATTGGACAAAATTTTGTACGACGTCAACAAAAGTGATATTCCTCGAAAGTTACCACAGTTGGTTTTGTCCCCCTTTTTAAAAATAGGTACGATTATGGATTCCTCCCATTGTTCTGGTACAATTTCCTTTTCCCAAATAGCAAGTACAAGCTTATAAATTTCGTTAGATAATGCGCTTCCACCATCTTGCATTAATTCTGCTGGAATTTGATCGATACCTGGAGACTTATAATTTTTCAGATTTTCTATCGCAATTTCGACTTCAGAAAGTGTGAGTTCGGATACAAATGGCTCAGCAGTTTGTATTTCAATTTCTTCCCGATCATTTCTATTTGGCCTATGTATATTTAGTAGTTGCAGTAATAATAATAATAATAATAATAATAATAATAATAATAATAATAATAATAATAATAATAATAATTTTGAAAGAATATTTCATTATGTTTTATTTCATTTCAGTTGTATGAATTGTAGCACATAATTACTTTCATTCAATTCCCACCACTTTTTCCACTGGCCCACGCTCACACCAATATTAAATTTGTTTACATTTCACAGACCAAAATTAAAGGTTGTTTTGTGAATATTACCGTGTTCAATTTTTAATTATGTAAATTATAGCACACACTGAATTTATTCCCTAGCCGCCACTGTTTTGAAACGTAGACATTTCCGTTAACATTTGTTTACATTTTGCAATTGAAATGAAAGATTATTTTTTTAATTGGATCTCTTTTGTTTGGCGTTATTAACACATATAACAGGGGTTTGTAACAACGCAACCAAACCGTATATACTCTTATATCATTATAGTCATTTGCTTTACACATAAGGAACTAATAAACCGTTGCTAGGCTACGGCGCGACGTCACATTCTTAGTCATGGCCAGCATTAAACAAGTTTATATATAAATGCACGTTTATCATGACTTTAATATAGCAATTCCTTTGTTTTTTAGAACTTTGAACATGTATTTATTTTAGGTCACTTTTGTTGACGTCGTACAAAATTTTGTCGAATATCCTTTTGAGAAGATTAACTCCATATGTAGGAGAAATTATTGGGGATCATCACTGTGGTTTCAGGCGTAATAGATCGACTATTGATCAGATTTTTTGTATTCGACAGATACTGGAGGAAAAATGGGAGTATAAGCGTACAATGCATCAGTTATTCATAGATTTCAAAAAGGCATATGACTCGGTTAAGAGAGAAGTTTTATATAATATTCTTATTGAATTTGGTATTCCCAAGAAACTAGTTCGATTAATTAAAATGTGTCTTAGAGAAACTTACAGCAGAGTCCGTATAGGCCAGTTTCTATCTGATGCATTTTCCAATTCACTGCGGGCTAAAGCAGGGAGATGCACTATCACCTTTACTTTTTAACTTCGCTCTAGAATATGCTATTAGGAAAGTTCAGGATAACAGAGAGGGTTTGGAATTGAACGGGTTACACCAGCTGCTTGTCTATGCGGATGACGTGAATATGTTAGGAGAAAATCCTCAAACGATTAGGGAAAACGCGGAAATTCTTACTTGAAGCAAGTAAAGCGATAGGGTTGGAAGTAAATCCCGAAAAGTCTAAGTATATGATTATGTCTCGTGATCAGAATATTGTACGAAATGGAACTATAAAAGTTGGAGATTTATCCTTCGAAGAGGTGGAAAAATTCAAATATCTTGGAGCAACAGTAACAAATATAAATGACACTCGGGAGGAAATTAAACGCATAATAAATATGGGAAATGCGTGTTATTATTCGGTTGAGAAGCTTTTGTCATCTAGTCTGCTGTCAAAAAATCTGAAAGTTAGAATTTATAAAATAGTTATATTACCGGTTGTTCTGTATGGCTGTGAAACTTGGACTCTCACTTTGAGAGAGGAACAGAGATTGAGGGTTTTTGAGAATAAGGTTCTTAGGAAAATATTTGGGGCTAAAAGGGATGAAGTTACAGGAGAATGGAGAAAGTTACACAACGCAGAGCTGCACGCATTGTATCCTTCACTTGACATAATTAGGAACATTAAATCCAGACGTTTGAGATGGGCAGGGCATGTAGCACATAAGGGCTAATCCAGAAATGAATATAGAGTGTTAGTTGGGAGGCCGGAGGGAAAAAGACCTTTAGGGAGGCCGAGACGTAGGTGGGAAGATAATATTAAAATGGATTTGAGGGAGATGGGATATGATGATAGAGACTGGATTAATCTTACTAAGGATAGGGACCAATGGCGGGCGGCAATGAACCTCCGGGTTCCTTAAAAGCCAGTAAATAAGGAAGTAAGTATTTATATTAGGTGATTGTCAATCTCGTGACTCGAATTCGCGCCGAAGCCTGTCTTTCTCGTTAGCCACGCTATTAAACCAAGTGACAGCATTCATATAAAATTTATTATTGGTATATTAATTTTGGCTTAATTATAAAAATTATATGGAGTCCAAGAAGACATTCTTGCTTCCAGAAGTACGAATAGAGTGACAATAATTCAATTATTGACCTCAATGCTCCAGTTTAAATTGGCTATCCCAAGATGCCACTTCACGAGTTATCATTTATTTTTGCAGAGATTGCTGCCTCGCGTGGAGTACTTCTGAAGTGTGGTAGGAGGAAAGCGTCGAACTTAATAAATAGAATGAACACTCCATGCACAATTACCTTCTTTTAACCCATGATTTTTTAATAATTGCACCGACCCGTTGAAACAAAACCCATAGCCTTAATATACATAAAAAAAAAAAGATAATTCACTCAAGTTTGATGGCTGGGTTCATTCTGCTAGCAATAATACCATAGGCAATGTCCCAAATCAAGATACATAAGTGTTGTGCCCAAGGACAGGTCTTTCATTGCAAACCCAGCATTCTCCAATCTTTCCTATTTTCTGCCTTTCTCTTAGTCTCCGCATTTGATCCATATATCTAATGTCGTCTATCATCTGATATCATCTCCTTCCCCGAACTCTTCTTCCGTTCACCATTCCTTCCAGTGCATCCTTCAGTATGCAGTTTCTTCTCAGCTAGTGACCTAACCAATGTCTTTTCCCTCTTCCTGGTCAATTTCAAGACCATTCTTTCTTCACCCACTCTTTCCAACACAGTTTCATTTCTTATTCTGTCTGTCCACTTCACACGTTCCATTCTTCTCCATATCCACATTTCAAATGCTTCTATTCGCTTCTCTTCACTTCGTCGTAATGTCCATGTTTCTGCCCCATACAATGCCACACTCCACACACAGCACTTCACTAGTCTCTTCCTTAATTCTTTTTCCAGAGGTTCGCAGAAGATGCTCCTTTTTCTATTAAGAGCTTCCTTTGCCATTGCTATCCTCCTGTTGACTTCCTGGCAGCAGCTCATGTTACTGCTTATAGTACACCCCAAGTATTTGAAGCTGCCCACTTGCTCTACTGTCTCATTTAGAATTCACATGTTTACCTTCTTTATGTTTCTTGAGACGACCATGGTCTTCGTCTTATTTGCATTTATCTTCATCCCATACTGCTCCCAGCTGTCATTTAAGTATCATCCCCTCTTCTGCTAACAACGCCATATCATCAGCAAATATTATGCACTTTATTCTTCTTCCTCCTACTTTTACTCCTCCCATGTTCTGAAAATAGTTCTTCACCGAATCCTCCAAGTAGATATTGAATAGGGTAGATGATAAGGGGTATTCTTGTCGTACTCCTCTTCCTATTTCACTTCCTTCAGACATTTCTTCTTCCATCCTTACTTTGACCAAATCAGGATAGCTTTTCTAATTCTGTCTTTTGTTCTAAAACTTAAGAGTTTTATTTAATAGATAACATTAAAAATAAATACAATGTAATAAGCTGCTAATAATTTGAGTTTATTTTTCTATAATTCATCCGTTTGGGGCATCGATTAATCATTATATACTCGATACATCCATTTACTCGTATTTATTTTCGTGGTTATGGCGCCTGGACATACAGTATTTAGTTTTCTACTACTACGATACTGATAGTTCCATACCGTCAGTATCTTTAAAATCTATGTTTCTAATGTATAATTTTATCTACTACACATAATTATGTAACTGATCGCAGAAAAGCAGCGTATGCAACTTTCATAATGAGTATTAATACACTCTTACGAAGTTTACAACCTTCGCCAAGGTTCTGTACTATCAAAGCCTACTGAAATAATGGAGGAAGCTATGAATATGCTTAATAATTTATTATTTCAAAAATCGTAAAAGACTTATGAAAAACTGTCTGGCGAATTCATGGTAGAGTTAGGCAATACGATTCTTTTTCAGAAGTCGATTCCAACGATTCAATCATACATTACGAATCGATTCTAACGATTCGTTCACGATTCTTCTCAGTCTGCGATTCCAACTATTCTTTTGAATCGTCAACGAGTTCACGATTCTTTCTACTCTGCGATTCCAACGATTCGTCAACAAACGACATACAGGACACTTTCCTTTGCAAACCACGCGTAGAACAAAAACGTTCTACATCTCTCGCATAGATGGCATAAGAGGCGAGACAATGGATTGTCTCTTTCTCATTGGCTGGAACCATTCAGCATGACCTCCATTAGTCTACAAAATTACCCAAGATAATGTTTCTAAATTATAATTTAGCAACTGAACCTTATTACGAAGTACATTTTTTGCATTACATCTCTATTTAACTATGCAAATTTCAGGTTTTTGTTCATTATTTTCCATACTTAACAAATGCAGTATTTTGATTTCACTCTCGCTCGGGAGTATTCGGCACGGTTCGGAAATGTCCGTTGACAGGTTTTATCAAGCAAGTAAATAGAATCGTGGGTTACGATACCATGTCAATTCGTTACTATTCTTTTGAACGACGATTCGTTACGATTCTTTTGAACGACGATTCGTTGATACCACGAATCGATTCTTACGATTCTTTATTATTAGTCTTTCGAATGAACGATTCGTTCACGAATCGACCCAACTCTAAACAAAGGACAAACACATAGGCGTAATATCGTTTTTAGAAAATTTTATGATAGTTTACTTCGAGAAATTGACATAATAATATCACCAACAGTATAGACAAACTATTCGATATTAAATTCTACACTAAATATCAAACTTCGAGGTAATATATCCAAGTACCGGTACTTACAGAAAATCGTATGCCCTGTTAAAATGTAAATCAAAGGGATATACAGGATGTATATGAGGTTATTATTTGAGATATTTCAAACAAAAAAGTTTAATACAATAATTTTGCACGTTTTTTCTTCCTTTTCGAGATAAAAAATCTTTTATATGAAATATTTTATAGAGTATTTTGGGAAAGTCATTAATTCTATTTCCAATATGTTCAGTCAATTTAAGAGAGCAGTGTATTATGATAATAAATGATTGAAAGAATATTTTTTGGCCTTTAAATGTGCAGGAATTTTATTCGTACAAATGTGATATTGTGTAATTCCTTTACAGAACAAAAAGTTCAATTGTTCGGATCAAATTTCTGCACATTTAAAGACAAAATTAAAGTTCTTTCAATAATTCATTATAAAACACTGCTCTCTTAAATTCACTGAATATATTGGGAATTAAATCAATGATTTTTCCAAAACACGCTGTGAAATGTTTCATATAAAACAATTTTTATCTCGCAAAGGAAGCAAAAACGAGCAAAAATTGTACCAAACGTTTTTGTTTTAAATATCTCAAAGAATATCATCATCATCATCCAATTCAAGCGCTAGACCTAGTGATCTGCTGCGGTCTCAATGGTCTCATGTCATCTTTTTAATGATCTTCCAACAGATCGTTGTCCAGAAGGGCAATAATGTAGCACTGCCTTTGCCCATTTTTCTGTTGGAATTCTCTTGACATGCTGTTTCCAATTAACTCTATAGATTTGAAGAAAATTTAATATAGGTTGACGTTCAATTCTTCCAAAATTTCTGTATTTCATTTTCTATCCCAAAGTGTGTATCGTGCCGTGTTTCTCATGAATTTCATTTCGTTGGCAGTTATACGTTGATCATCTTTTTTTTGTCAAAGTCCAGGCTTGTGATCCATAGACTAAAGTTGGTCGTGCTAAAACGTTGTAGGCCTGCATCTTTAATGTTGTATGTTTCTGTGCTAAATTAGGTTTAAAAACTGAATTGATAATGCCGATAACTTTTACAAAATTATCTCAAAGAATAACTCCCTGAAATTAATGCCATTACTTACAGTTCACCCTGTATGTTAACTTGTATCGAAATAGTCTCTTATTATAACACTTACTTACTTACTTATTTACTTACTTACTGGCTTTTAAGGAATCCGGAGGTTCATTGCCGCCCTCACATAATCCCACCATTGGTCCCTATCCTGAGCAAGACCAATTCGTCTCTATCATCATATCCCACCTCCCTCAAATCCATTTTAATATTATCCTCCCATCTACGTCTCGGCCGCCTCCAAAGATCTTTTTGCCTCCGTCCTCCCAACTAACACTCTATACGCATTTCTGGACTCACCCATATGTGCTACATGCCCTGCCCATCTCAAACGTCTGGATTTAATGTTCCTAATTATGTCAGGTGAAGAATACAATGCGTGCAGCTCTGCGTTGTGTAACTTTCTCCATTCTCCTGTAACTTCATCCCTCTTAGCCCCAAATATTTTCCTAAGTACGTTATTCTCAAACAGCCTTAACCTATGTTCCTCTCTCAAAGTGAGAGTCCAAGTTTCACAACCATAAAGAACAACCGGTAATATAACTGTTTTATAAATTCTAACTTTCAGATTTTTTGACAGCAGACTGGATGATAAAAGCTTCTCAACCGAATAATAACAGGCATTTCCCATATTTATTCTGCGTTTAATTTCCTCCCGAGTATCATTTATATTCGTTACTGTTGCTCCCAGGTATTTGAATTTTTCCACCTCTTCAAAAGATAAATTTCCAATATTTATATTCCCATTTCGTACAATATTCTCGTCACGAGACATAATCATATACTTAGTCTTTTCGGAATTTACTTCCAAACCTATCTCTTTACTTACTTGAAGTAAAATTCCCGTGTTTTCCTTAATCGTTTGTGGATTTTCTCCTAACATATTCACGTCATCCGCATAGACAAGCAGCTGATGTAACCCGTTCAATTCCAAAGCCTCTCTGTTAACCTGGCCTTTCCTAATGGCATACTCTAGAGCAAAGTCTCTTATTATAACACGCAGTAAATAAGTAAATTTGAAGTAAAAATAAATAACTTTGTCTTTTGCTACCACTGACTTCTTTGCAAAGGGATTTTGTCTGTGAAGTATAAGTTACTTTCTTGCTTCGTGAAGAATGTTTGGCAGTCACCCTGTACTCGAATGTGCAGCGAGGGAATATGAAGCTGCATGTAAACAAGGCCGATATGATGTTGACAGTGAGATCTGATTATGCCGGGCCTCTTCAATTGCTCCAACAGTGCAAGACAGAGCAGCGCCGGTTCGTCAACAGCGTGCAGCTAGCTTCTCGCTTACATCATCATTGTTCTCTGACGTCATTCTTTTCCCTTACAACCACAACAGCAGAGCATCATAATCAAGTCGCTATGTTTTAGTGTTTGCGTCTGCATCCTCTACTTTATGAGGACATTGGACCAGCACTAGGCATTCAAAATTAGCGGGGACGAACTCGTTGTGTTGTCAGCATGGTGCAAGATTAGTTTAAGACGTTATTCGTGGTCTAGTGGTTATCATGATAACCCACCAGAGATTCGTAGGTGCAAAGGCGACTGAGGGTGATGGGTTTTAAATGATGATGAAACGATTAGGAATTAAATCCGCTCCTCAACAAGAAATCATCTCTAAAGCTACAAAATTGCATTCTACTTTACACATCTCTATTACGACCTCTACTGCTTTATGCCTGTCCTGTCTGGGGAGGAGCTGCAATAAGTGAAATTAAACACATCCAGTCCTTTCAAAATAAAGTCCTACGAATTTCACTCAATTCTCCTTGGTTTGTCCGTAACAGCCAACTACACAGAGAAACTGGTATTGACACAATCAAACAGTTTATTCACTCACAAGCTAAGAAGTTCTATAACAACCTAGAAAAAGTTCCAGGCGCCATCCACTACTCTCCCGGAAGGAAGTCCACATTTCCCACCAGAATCAAGAGCCGACTTCCAATGGACCTCATATTATAATCAAAATTTATCATCACACCAACCT
Organism: Periplaneta americana; assembly: GCF_040183065.1. NCBI lineage: Eukaryota > Metazoa > Arthropoda > Insecta > Blattodea > Blattidae > Periplaneta > Periplaneta americana. The sequence goes on along the minus strand of NC_091131.1, from coordinate 17,179,452 downwards.
ATGTAAATAATTATTTATTAACAATTATTTTTGTTAATTGAGGAGCCCAATCTAGGCTGCCCTCAATTCAGTGTCATATATTGTATTTATATTTTATTTAGAAATGATCTGTATAGCCCTAAATGCGACGATCGATCAATAAATTGTTAAAAAAAACGATTAGGAAACCTTCCTCAGGAATGGAAGTAAAGGTATGGGTCCCGTGTAGTAGATTTACAGCATGTAAATTCATTTTTTTTCTCACGAGGAAAATGTAAAGTTGGATGGCCCATTTCTTAGATTTATGTTACCTAAAGGAATTCTGTCCCTGATCGAAGACTCCAGGAAAAGTTTGTCGGAAGACAGGTGTAAATATGAAGGCATTAAAAAAGGGTAGAATTTTGTAGATGAAATTTAATTGAATGGAAAAGTTATTACTATTTAATTGTTCTTATTTTACTGTTCTTATACTTACTTACTTACTTACTTACTTACTTACTTACTTACTTACTTACTGGCTTTTAAGGAACCCGGAGGTTCATTACCGCCCTCATATAAGCCCGCCATTGGTCCCTATCCTGAGCAAGATTATCCAGTCTTCACCATCATATTCCATCTCCCTCAAATCCATTTTAATATTATCTTCCCACCTACGTCTCGGCCTCCCTAAAGGTCTTTTTCCCTCCGGCCTCCCAACTAACACGCTATATGCATTTCTGGATTCGCCCATACGTGCTACATGTCCTGCCCATCTCAAACGTCTGGATTTTATAATAATAATAATAATAATAATAATAATAATAATAATATTATTATTATTATTATTATTATTATTATTATTATTTATTTACTAATATTTAATGTGCTGTACAATAGCCAAGGGCCAATAACAGTTCAGCACATGACAATTACATAACAAGAGCAATAATAATGATAGAAATTATAATAAAAGTGCGTAGGAATAATTATTAAAATAATGACAATTTAAAATAATTGTAATTGAAAATGAAAGGATGGAATCACATAAATGAATAAACTAAAAATGTTATAAAAGATAACGAGAATAATATGATAATACATATCTAAACAAAAGACATAAATTAATAACTGACATAAAACTCTAAAAAGTATATACTACACATTAAATCGATCCAAGTTCAATCCATGCAAATTAGTATATTTTATACATCAGCAGACCGGAGAGAGAGATTTAGAATTTCTATTGTAAACAATTTTATGAAATTTCAAACCCTTAGCAGGAATAGGAAGGCAGTATTCACAATCAATATCACCCTTAATGACTTTACGAAAAAATAAATAATCAAGATCTTGACGTCTGGCAAATAAACTACAGCAATTAAAATATTTGCATTTGAGCTCATATTATAATCATCGGAATAAGGTAAAAATCTATGAGAACACAAGGAAATAAATTTTTTCTTTGAATATTCTCCAATTTAGCCGAGTCAGTGGAACTAATGGAGTTCCTTACAACAGTTCCATATTCAAGGTTGGCTCTGACCAACGTATAGTATGAAATTAATAAAAAGAATAAGTTATAGATCTAATCAGACCAAGCATTCTTAATGAATGAGTATAAATATATTGCACATGATCATGGAAATATCATTTAGAATCAAGTAAGACACCAAGATCTCTAATACAATATTTCCTAGTAATTATGACATTATTAAGAGATATTTATGGAGTAGTTTTACGTGAGAAGGAAATGACAAAAGTTTTGGATTGATTAATTTTCATTCCATTTTTAACACACCATAGTAATAGTAGTAATAATAATACCTACTTACTTACTGACTTTTAAGGAACCCGGAGGTATGTTGCCGCCCTCACATAAGCCCGCCATTGGTCCCTATCCTGAGCAAGATTAAGCCATTCTCTATCATCATATCCCATCTCCCTCAAATCCATTTTGATATTATCTTCCCATCTACGTCTCGGCCTCCCTAAAGATCTTTTTCCCTCCGGCCTCCCAACGAACACTCTATATGCATTTCTGGATTCGCCTATACGTGCTATATGTCCTGCCCATCTCAAACGTCTGGATTTAATGTTCCTAATTATGTCAGGTGAAGAATACAATGCATGCAGTTCTGTGTTGTGTAACTTCCTCCATTCTCCTGTAACTTCATCCCTCTTAGCCCCAAATATTTTCCTAAGCACCTTATTCTCAAACACCCTTAACCTATGTTCCTCTCTCAAAGTGAGAGTCCAAGTTTCACAACCATAAAGAACAATCGGTAATATAACTGTTTTACGAATTCTAACTTTCAGATTAGTAATAATAATAATAATAATAATAATAATAATAATAATAATAATAATAGTGATAGTAATAATAATAATATATAATTATAAGTTCACATGTAAATAATTAAGTTGACGTTTACTTATATAGGTTGAAAAATTAAATTAATTTTTTCTTTAAGTATTTAGGTTTACTTTATAGATTCTTTCTCTCATCTCATGTTTATATTTATTTTTTTTTTGCTCTATTATTCTCGCAGCTATTGTTATTATTGTTACTCTGTGAAATTTATGTAAATGATTTTTCTATTAGATTATGCGGTACTACCATCTGGCATACGCCAATTCAGAATTAATAATAAATACAATACATACAATACAATGTACAATATCTCACCCAAATTAAATTTCGACACTGAATAACCTCTGCAGGAGAAAGCGTTCAGCTTGGCAACGTTAAAGACTGTGGATATATACCGCCATTGTGTAGGAATAGCGATCGGGACTAGTGCCTCATGATGCGCTCGGGAATGGGTTCGAATCCCGATTGTTAAAATATTATTATTATTATTATTATTATTATTATTATTATTATTATTATTATTATTATATTTTTGATACAGCATCGTTAAAAACTGAATGGATATGAACAGCGCCAATGAACACGATACGCCCTTCACCAGAAGTTGAGGAACTTGGGTTGCCAGTTTGTTCGGTCCTGAGTGTCGCGCATGATTCAAATATGAGGAGTAATGCGAAATTTGGCGTCGCCCGCGAACAAAGCGACGCCGCGCGACGTCAAAGACTTGCGTCCCGCAATAAGATCGCCGTAACAGCCCTCTTGAGAGACAGGGAGCTGCGCGCAACAATGGCATATGCCCATGAGCCACTGCGCTTGCGCACGCTTCTACGACGTTGAGACCGAAGTTCGTCACTCGCTTTCGTTGTGTGCGTACAGTCAGTGGCTAATATGCGCGGGCTTAGAAAGAAGTTACGATCTTCGTACTATGAACATACACATCCTTAGACTTCGGATTTTTAGGCTTGAATAGGATAGATTGCAATAATTTTATGTGAAAGTTCCTAAATGTATGCAACACGAGGAACTCTCGAGCGGTGATATCGTCTAAAACTAGGTGCATTAAAGAATACAAGTTTCGGCCTACGCTAAATAAGCTTAAAAATCCGAGGTTATGTAAAGGTACGGTCACACGTCGCTACTTTTGTACTTCAACTGCAAAAGTTGCGTGTCGTGTTCACACGTAAGCCAAAAGTAGCACGCTGCACGCTACTTTTCGTGCTGCGCAACCCGAGTGCTGCAAAAGTTGCAACTGGAGGTTGCGAGTCTGTTCACACACAAGGCGCTACTTTTGCGGCCGCAGTCATGCTGCAGGTTTCCATCTCCGTGTTGACTTCTCAATATACATTTTGTGGTTATGTTCGCATTATTAAGAAACTCATGCGAAAGCTTACTTATCTATTATTTGCTTTTCTGTCGTATCTAGTATTCAGAAATTGACATTATTTTTACTATAAAGCTTTTAAAAACGCCTATATACTTAAATGATAACCAACAGCATATTCACGTAATCAATGTTGGCAACCCTCCTGTTTGGAACTACGCTACGGAAAATTTAAAAAATGAATAATGTCGTCAGCAATTATGCTCAGACTGTGTTGTGCATTTAATAACTGTTACAAATAATTTATTTTCATCACATTTAACATTAAAATATATCCAAGCAAAAAAAGTATCATTGGCACATTTGGGTGGTAACACTGGTTGCAGCCGTAGCAAAAGTTTCAACAAAACCGATATCAAAAACGCTGCGGCTGCAACCCTGAGAACCCTGTCCACACGTCGCTACTTTTAAGCTGCGCGCAGCATGGAAAAGTAGCGGGCAGCAGGTTCGGCAGCCTCTACTTTTCGGGTTGCACCGTTGTTCACACGTCGCAGTACAAGAGTTGCGCAGTTTTTTGTACTGCAGCGCTGCAAAAGTAGCGACGTGTGACCGTACCTTTATGGAATGAATGCTACTCTGTTAATACTAACCCAAATATTTCACACGTCAGTGAGTTATAAAAACTCTGAAATCAATAGTGACAAGTCACAGATTTGTAGGAAAAACTTTCTGGTGTCTGCAAATTTTTATTGTAGCGGCTAGCTACACATTCGGCGATTGTATAACTTCAAGACGACAGAAACATAGAAAAAACTGGTAAATGACAAATACAGGTACTCCATTTCGTGTCACTGAAATAAGCAGGGTGCCAATTAACGGGAGGTTGGGGGAGATTTACCTCCTATTGGAAAGTTACCCTCTCTTATAAATTCATATTATCATCCCTAACAGGGATACCTTCTATCTCTCCCTCACAAAATATAGCCCTGCCAAGGCTCTGGAATTCGTTACCTGCTAGCATCAGGGACTGTCGAAATAAAATTGAATTCAAACGCAATCTTACTAGGCACTTGGTCAGTAATTGAGACTCGTTCAGACATGATTTCTTGTAAATAGTTCTCTTAATCTATCACAAAATATTTCAGTATATGGTAATTTAATCACTATAGAATTTTGTTATTCTAGGTTTAATTTGTAATTCAGTAAATACAAAAATATTGTTTGTTCTTAACTTCTATGATAAAATGTCTAGCTTTCATTAATCAGGTAATCTTGTCGTACTTTATTTTTTATTGTAATTGTAATTGTAAATTTAATATTAATTTTAATTTTATTCTTCATAATATACAGTAGTTTGATTGTTGGTAAATCTGAGTAGCTAAGCTCTGCAGGGGGTAAATTTTGTAATCATTCAATTGAATTTCTTGTTTGTGTTGGGAATAAAATTTGTCGATTAGTTCTTATGCTTTCTCATATGATGAAAATAAATATTAAAACTCCTACAAATGAAATTATAGATCCAATAGATGATACTACATTTGTAGTAATCTCCTGGTAGAGGGGCAGAGAAGGCCTGACAGCCTTATCTCTACCAGTTAAAATAAATAAATACTAAAATACTAATACTATAATTTTATTGTTTTAATATGAGTATACTTTATACAGTATAAAGAAAGCGAAGAAAATAATATTGATGTATTATCATCACCGGCAAGCTGACAACAATCAATAACTTAGGAATTACACATCTTATCTTAAGCCTGCTCATGGATATTATTATTATTATTATTATTATTATTATTATTATTATTATTATTATTATTATTATCAAGATGCAAGACAAGCAATTCAGTGCGACCAAGCATTGAGACGTATCGAATGAGGATAATAATACTTTTATGTATCGTATCCTATATCTAGGATTCTATCCCCACCTCATCAGAAATCTTAATTCGCACCCTGGGAATAAGTAATTAAGTCTCGACTAATCTGCAGAACGACTTGCAAGGTTTATTTCATTCTGCTTAGTAAGAAGTTTCCAGATATTCTCCCATTTTACTTAATCTGTATTTTCCCTAATTTGCGTGCTTCTCGTCATATTATTCTACCGCCACTGTTCTTCTAAATGCTGTGATCCATAACTTTTTTACTAGAGTCACGTGTACGGAGACATGAAAAAGACAGAAAATATTTGACTCTTACACCGTTCTGCCACGCACACTGTGAAACAATGCCTTTTTGTATTTAATTGGTACACAGAAGTGTAACCCCAAATTACACAATTAGAGATCCCTCTCTGATGTCTGTGGGTACTTGAAATGTGAAAAATGAAATAATTGCAGTTTGACTGTGACGTTAGCAGCAAGAGAGCAGAAGCAAGACTACTTCCTTCCCCTTAACAACGCAATCCAGCTGAAAACGAGCGGGACCCACTGGAAAATAATAACTCTGATTGTCAATTGTCCCCTAAGTATCTGTCCGTCGCTAAACGACCAAACCTTTGACTTTGATTGTGTCAAGTAATAAACTCTCAACTTTGAAAAGACTGTTGCCCAAAACTCTTACAATTTCTTTGCAGAGTTCTTTGTTTTCTTGAGTTGTAGGATTGTTTAGGTATAAAGTATGTGTTATGCTCCGTTTGAAAGTTGGGTATAGCGATAAAACTATTTTCATGAAGTTTTTAAAGTAAAACGTTTACGTGCTTGGCATTCGAGAAACCTGGAGCCTGTTACATAGGCCCTAAAAGTAAAATTACTATTTTACTAGCGAAAAATTAGTAAAGAATTAAAAAAAGTCATTTCCGTTGCATAGGTCTAAATCTGTATTGGTAAATTTTTCACGACAAATGACGAGCACTAGTAATTACTGGCAGCTTAATTTGTTTTACCAACTACATGTTGCATAGAAATTTGTTATTTGCAGAATAGAATCGCGAAAACGTTTTCTATCAATTTATTATTTGTGCTTGATAAGCTTCCTTAAAATGTAAAAATAACATTTTTAATGCAATATGACTTAATCTTCAAGCTGTGGCAGTGAAGAAGAATTCATACGTAGGCGGGGGAGAATATGTAGGCCAAAATTAAGTATTGATTTTCAGAATTCCCAGATTAAAGAAAGATTTTGCATGTCAAGAATTAAATTCTGAGATATTGTTTGCTAATGCAGAGTTTCATTTACGAGGGGGATGAAGGAAATAACGACCGTTCGCGCATACCCGCCGCGCAGCTGACTCCCCTTCCTCGTTTGAAGGTCAACTGGCTTCCTTAACATGTGTTCTCATAATGTTGTGAGTACTGGTTGCAACAAGTCGCCATTGTGCATTTTGTGTTACTTCAAAATGAGCGACGTGATTGATAATCCCGCCGACTATGAGGTGAGGAGTGTGATTCGATTTTTGAATGCCCGACATTTGAAACCTGCAGAAATTTACCGGCAATTGAAAGAAATGTATGATGATACTGTAATGAATTAAAGAAATGTGAGAAAATGGTGCGAAATGTTCAACAATGGGCGAACAAATGTCCACGATGAAACTCGACCCGGACGCCCATCACTCATCACAGAAGACCTGAAGACTAAAGTGAACGACAGAATCTTGCAAGACAGGCGCACATCACTCGACGAATTGCATATTGCCTTTCCTGACATTTCTCGTTCTTTGCTTGGTGAAATTGTGTCGCAACATCTTGCCTACCACAAAATCTGTGCACGATGGGTTCCACGGCAACTGAGTAACCAACATAAAACTCAGAGAATGGCCTCAGCATTGACATTCTTGATGCGATATCACACAGATGGAGACGCCTTTCTTGATCAAATTGTGACTGGTGATGAGACCTGGGTGTCTCACAACACCCCAGAGACCAAGCGCCAATCACGTCAGTGGCATCATCCCTCATCACCCAAGAAACCGAGAAAATTCAAACAGACTCTCTCAATACAAAAAGTCATGGCTACTGTCTTTTGGGATCGCAAAGGTGTTCTTTTGCTCGATTTTATGCCAAAAGGCACTACGATCAATGCAAATCGTTATTGTGAGACTTTACGAAAACTACGGCGAGCCATCCAATTCAAGAGTCGAGGAATGCTTTCGAGAGGAGTTGTGCTTCTTCACGACAACGCCCGCCCGCACACTGCTGCTTCAACTCGAGAATTGCTGGATCAATTCGGTTGGGAAATCTTTGATTATCCGCCCTATAGTCCAGACCTTGCTGCTAGCGATTTTCACCTTTTCACTAAGCTGAAAGACTTTCTGGGTGGTACGCGTTTTGGAAGTGATGAAGAGTTGAAGAAGACAGTGAACACCTGGCTTAATGAACTGGCGGCAGAGGAGTATAACACGGGAATTCTAAAGCTAGTGAACAGATACGACAAATGTTTAAATGTAGGTGGTGTTTATGTAGAGAAGTAAAGGAAGCTTCAGTTATGTAACAGACTTTGTTTTTTCAAATAAATATATTTTTTTAATTATTACAACAAAACGGTCGTTATTTCCTGGATCTCCCTCGTACATCCTGCAACACAGAGGATTTTGCCTATAACCAAGAGAAGGCTATTTAAAACACTGTATTTAAAAATAGTAATAATATTCATCTGAAAGATAATACGTAAATATATGCGATAGCTCTCTTTCTCAAGTTCGGTGAAATTGTCACTTTTATACATTTCCAATTGGTAGTATTTACCAATTGATTGAACATACGTGTGAAGTTGTTTCCACTTATTTATTTTGTCCGCCAAATTGGAAGAAAACTGTCAAAATAATATTTCGTTTTCTTGTCTCACTTTATCAAGATGCATGTCTTAAAGATCGTTTCGCGACATATTTACAGCAATAAAATACATAAAATGTTGAATATTTCGTATGCATCATAGACACGCGTCTTTCTTCTTTCTTAATTAAATAAATGCAAAATTAAATAATAATTGAAACTGATTTTAATATTACGACACTACATTGTTTCGTAATATTTTAGAATAGAATTTATCAATATAGCTACCTTCGACTTTTAAAATGTGCTTACTTACTTACTTACTTACTTACTTACTTACTTACTTACTTACTTACTTACTTACTTACTTACTTCTGACTTTTAGAGAACCCGCAGGTTCATTGCCACCCTCACATAAGCCCGCAATCGGTCTGTATCCTAAGCAAGATTAATCCAGTCTCTACCATCATATGCTAGTTATGACAGATTAATAAAATAGAAGACTGTGATTCCAAAACTCTATTTACTCATTTTTAAAATACAATTAATAAAGAATAACATCAGATTTGTAATTATGGGTAGTTTGATATCATGGTCTATGAAGAAAGAGGTTACTATGACAACAATAATGCAATAAATATTATACAGGGTCATTCATAAGTAACGAGTTTATCGAAAAATCAACTATTTTGGATAATGTTTTGAAATGATGTTCATCTTCACGAGAAGGAACACTTCCCGGTGCCGTACAATTGATTTGGAAACAAACACCTCCCCCCTCTCGCTGCCAGAGCTATTAAACGAAAGAAGTGTTAGTGTTTTAAACCTTTATTAAAACACATAAATGTAAAAACAGTTTCAAATGTTGTCAACTAATGGTGTACAATTTTCAAAATGTTTTCCATTCTGCTGAATGTACAAATGTAAGCGATGTATCAACTCTTCATGGACTCTGGTGAGCGTGTCAGGCGTAACCATTTGTATTGTGTATTCAATTCGTTCCACTAATTCAGAAATGGTGCGTGACTTAGTCGCATAGACACGATTCTTGAAGAATCCCCAGAAAAATAAGTCCAGGGATATCAAATCAGGTGATCGCGAAAGCCAACAAATTGGGCCTGTGCGACCGATCCACCTGCCTGGAAACTCTTAGCCTACGGAATAAACGCTTGACACTGTTTCCAAGTTCAAACCAGGCAGAAAATTGTCTCTTCTGCAATAACGTTAAGCGGCTGCGTGGCATTTTATCATTCCAGTCTATCATAACAATGTGTACAGGCATGGGCGTGTGCCATTATCCTTGGCGTATAGAAGTACACGCTCCAGGTTATTTTACGTCCTTGGCGTAAAGAAGACCATGCTCCAGGTCATTTTAAGTTGCTATCAAATGCACATTACACATGGCTAAGTAGCTCCCTCTGGCGGCGGGGGGAGCGGGTGTTTGTTTCCAAATCGACTGTACGGCACCGGGAAGGGTTGTTTCTCGTGGGGATGAACATCATCTGAAAAAGTTATCCAAAACACACTCAGGGACAAAAAAAAAAACGGACACTTCTATATTTGCTTGTATTTTGTTGCCAATTATTTCAAAATGAAACAAAACCCATTTAAACAAAATAATGTTTCATTTAACACCTTATACGACAACATTTGAAAAAAAAAACTCTGATGAGAAAATTTACAAAAAATTACAAAGGGCGTATAACTATGGCATCGTTTGGTCTAACTGTTTTTTTTTTCATTTTATGGTGCCCTAAACATTAAAAACTCTTTTTAGTAACGGGTATTACCCCCTCTTGCTTGAATAACTGCATCCATACGTCTTGGCATGCTCTCAATTTGGTTAGCAATGTCTTCTCGAGGAATAAGTTCTTATTCTTCGCCAAGTGCTCGCCTCAACTCTTGTAACGATTCTGGTCTCGGTCGTCTATTCTTAACACGCCGTCCCAGCATGTTCCACACGTGTTCAATTGGGTTCATGTCTGGACTCCTTGCTGGCCATGGAAGAACATGGATTCCCACTTCTTGGAGATAATCATGCATTATCATGCATTAAAACAAAATTATCGCCTACAAATTGGTCAAATGGCACAACATGATCAGCCAAACATTCATTTATACACCTATCAGCTGTTAGTCTTCCATTTTCAACAAAAACCAACTCTGTACGAGCATCCGTACACACTCCTGCCCACACCATCACCCCACCACCTCCATACGGCACATTTTCGGAAATGCAACACTGTGAAAATCGTTCTCCCCTCCTTCTCCAAACTCTTTCACGTCCATCAGGTGAGCACAGATTGAAACGGGACTCATCGGTGAACAGAACACAGCTCCACTGTCCATTTCTCCAATCCCTGTGATCATTTGCAAAATGCAGTCGTTCAACTCGATGCATCCTGAGAAGTCTGGGACCAGTTGCAGGTCTACTTGATATCAGTCCACTTGCTTTCAACCTCCTTCTAACTCTTTTGGACGAAATTGGGCGTCCATGCATGTTAACAAATTGCTGGGCTACACTAGTAGCTGACAGGTTGCGCTCCCTAAGAACACTCAACACCATATACCTGTCTTCATTTGGATTTGTAGCTCTTGGACGACCCGAACCTGGTCTTCTGGTATATTCTAGGGTCTCTCTATACCGTTTTATGGCATCATGGATTGTGCTTCTAGCCATATTCATAACATTTGCAATGTAACGTACACTGCGTCCATCATCGTAAAGGGCTACAGCTCGAGCCACATCTTCAGGTCGCATCTTGTTTTAAGACAAATGTTACAACCCCACTTAAACTCAGAAAATGTAAAAATAAAGAAATAACGAATGATAATGATAATGAAGCACAAAATGGTTGAGACAAAATTGTTATAGCTGAGACTCCGAAAGCAAAATTGGAATATTTGGTTGTAATGGCTTGTTTATAAAACAAAAAACAATCAACAATGTATACACGTCTCCACAACAACAGATGGCTACCATAATATTGTATGAGAAGATAATGTTTTGCAAAATACCAGCAAATATTAAAGTGTCCGGTTTTTTTTTTTGTCCCTGAGTGTAGTTAATTTTTCGATAGACTCGTTACTTATGAAAGACTATGTAGAATGGCAAATTGTTTCATAATGTTAACTTTATGGCACAAGGTATGCCGTCATAATAGAAGTCATGACATTTTCGTTGTCATGGTAATATTTTACGGCTCTGGTACAATAATGTGGCATATTATGGATGATTTTCACTAACGATAAAGACGGTTTATAATGCTGGAGTACAAAAAAATTGTGTTGTGCAACACAAAGTACTAAAACATGTCGTTCGTCATCCATATATTGGAAAATTGTCAAGTGCCACTAGTATCTTTTATGCAATAGGCCCCTGGTCACTTTCTCTTAACTTTATGTTAATTGAAGTTTTGAAACATACGCTCAGAGCGATGTTGTCACCTTTAAATCACCCTTATTTATGAAAGTGTACCCACATGGTACTTAACCCTTAATTTCACAAAGTATCCTATAGGATACAGTAGGTTAATAGGCTATATGCTATAATTTTAATAGAAAATAGAAAAAAAATTGGTAGGAAAATTAAAATTTCACGATACTGTAATATTGTACAACATAATATAAAATAGGCCTATGGACATTGCGATAGTTGTTTTCTTTACGGTCCGACACGGTTTAATAAACTAGTGTGAGAAATGAAGTTTTGCCAGTTTACTTACTTTACTTTTACTTTTGAGGGTTTCTCCACTATTTAGCGGTTACCCTGTATTCCCATTCGCCAATCTTCCCGGTCAAGCCATTCATCTCCTTCCAGGGACCTGTCACTCATCAATCTATGGATCTGTCCTCTCCAGGTTGTTCTTGGCCTACCCCGCTTCCTTCTACCATGAGGTGACCATTCCAAAAGAGTTTTAGGCCACCTACTTTCCTCCATTCTTCTGACATGTCCATACCATTGAAGAGTTCGTCTCTCAATTCTATCCATCACTGTCTCCTCCATATCCATCATCCGTCTCACTTCTTCATTTCTCCTTCTTTCTAATCTGGAAACTCTGGCACTACGTCGTATTCCGTCCATTTCCACTGCCAAAATCTTAGATTTTTTACTTTCTATCAATGTCCACCCCTCTGCGCCATATGTCATACTTTCCACAACCGCCGTCAAAAATCCTCTTCTTGGTGTCATTCAATATCGTCCTGCTCCACAGTACTCCATTCAGCATCCTTATAGCTTTTCTTGCTTGCACCAATCTACTATCTATTTCGGAGTTACAACTCCCTAAATCATCAATATATGACCCCAAATATTTAAATTTTTGAACAGCTCTAATAGTTCCTTGGTGTAAGGAGATGTCTCTTCCGTTTCCACCTACTACAAGATATTCAGTTTTTTTTCATATTTACTTGCAATCCACCTGCTTCAAATGAATCCAGGAGTTTTCTCATCATATATTTCACATCCTCACGAGATTGAGCCATTATCACTTGATCATCTGCAAATGTTAATGAATGTATTGTGCCACCTTGAACTGGTATTCCCATTTAATTTAAGGTTTAAAAAATAGTTTGAAACTATGTCCGTTTCCATGACAACCTAACAGATAATGGTTGTAAGAGTAAGCTGCTGGACTTTCCAGTTGCTGCTGCTGACCTTGAAATAGCTTACAGCGAGAGAGGCTGGGATGGAAGGCACGTGTTGCGAAGTCAGGCGCTTTCTTTCCCCGCACGTGGACTCATTGACGCGCCTTGCAGCTTATGGCAGGGACTGTACCCGGTAATGCGTCATTACCTTCACTCTCGTTACTTTGCTAAGCCGCTTAAAACACGCGCCTTGAAGGCATGCAAATGTGCAGAATATTAGGCTGTGTAAATACATGTAAATAGATGTAAATAATAATTTGAAGAGTTATCTTTATGCTTGTCCCCAAAACGTGAGAGTCGGCCCATCTCGAAGGAACGCTTAAGAAGCACTTTCCTTAATAATTAATTACTGCAAACGCTTTGTTGCTTCGCTAATTAACATTTCCCTCTCTGTGTAAATAGTTAAGACACTGTATTATTCCAGAATTATTTATAAACGTAAGATTCTGTTGAAGCACGAGGAAAATTTTTAACTTCAGAAATTTTGCGTAAAACATTTTTTCATCGTCTTATTACACTTCATGGTTTAGGCTTTGATACCTGCATCTTCTTCACATTATTTTATTCAGCTTCACCACTTCCTAGGACGCCCGATATTTATTTTTGCCTTTAACGCTATGGATCTGTGAAATTTCTAACTTCTACACTTTTACACAAAATAATCTTATGCTGGGTTGCAAGAAAACAGACCTATAAATAACGTATTGCTCCATTAGTTAGTGGACCTTTGAATTGTAGGATTGCAGAAAATCCTTAGTTCGTCCAGTAATGGAATATGGTGCTCCATGTTGGGATCCTTTCATATTAGAACATATTAAGACACTGGAAAAGATTCAAAAACGGGCTCTCAAGCGTTGTCGTAATAATTCACCATTAAAATGGGACACACTCACGGACAGGAGAACGCGAATTCGATTATGCGCACTGTTCAAAACATACAGAGGTGAGCCTGCCTGGAGAGAAATAAAAAATAGGTTGCAGCCACCAAATTACTCTTCAAGGAACGACCACTCATATAAATTGAGGGAAAGAAGACAGAGGACGGACACTGAAAAGTTTTCTTTTCTCAATCGTACTATCAGGGACTGGAATGCTTTACCTGCAGACTTACTAAAGGCTTTACCAATAACCAAAAATGTATTTAAAAAGACTTAAGGACTTTACTAATAGACGGTAGTATATTATACACACTATTTAAAGGGTGTAATTGATGTTTTATTATTTGAAGTGTTGTGTCAGTGAAGTGTGAAGTGTGTAGTGTCAGGGAAGTCTATTGTGTAAGTGAAGTGTGTTTGTGTCAGTGAAGTTCTATAGTTCATAGTGGCTATGCAAAGTATTTAAACAGTGAAATGGTTTTGAAGTGTTAGTGAAATCAGGATAGAATCAGGTGAGTGAGTTGATAGTGAAATAAGTGTAGTGCCGAAAAGTGCTTGTACAGGTATGAACTTAGGGTTAAGATACAAATTAGATTTACTTTAAATGTAATTTAAGTGATCGTGCTTCATTTAATTTAGGATGCTCCTTGTTGTTGTTGTTATTATTATTATTATTATTATTATTATTATTATTATTTATCATTATTATTAATTATTACTTACTTACTTACTTACTGGCTTTTAAGGAACCCGTAGGTTCATTGCTGCCCTCACATAAGCCCGCCATTGGTCCCTATACTGAGCAAGATTAATCCAGTCTCTACCATCATATCCAACCTCCCTCAAATCCATTTTAATATTATCTTCCCATCTACGTCTCGGCCTCCCCAAAGGTCTTTTCCTCTCCGGCCTCCCAACTAACACTCTATATGCATTTCTGAATTCGCCCATACGTGCTACATGTCCTGCCCATCTCAAACGTCTGGATTTTATGTTCCTAATTATGTCAGGTGAAGTATACAATGCGTGCAGTTCTGCGTTTTGTAACTTTCTCCATTCTCCTGTAACTTCATCCCTCTTAGCCCCAAATATTTTCCTAAGAACCTTATACTCAAACACCCTTAATCTCTGTTCCTCTCTCAAAGTGAGAGTCCAAGCTTCACAGTTATTATTATTATTATTATTATTATTATTATTATTATTATTATTATTATTATTATTATTTATCATTATTATTACTTATTACTTACTTACTTACTTACACTTACTTACTTACTGGCTTTTAAGGAATCCGTAGGTTCTTTGCCGCCCTCACATAAGCCCGCCATTGGTCCCTATCCTGAGCAAGATTAATCCAGTCTCTACCATCATATCCTACCTCCCTCAAATCCATTTTAATATTATCTTCCCATCTACGTATCGGCCTCCCCAAAGGTCTTTTCCCCTCCGGCCTCCCAACTAACACTCTATATGCATTTCTGGATTCGCCCATACGTGCTACATGTCCTGCCCATCTCAAACGTCTGGATTTTATGTTCCTAACTATGTCAGGTGAAGTATACAATGCGTGCAGCTCTGCGTTGTGTAACTTTCTCCATTCTCTTGTAACTTCATCCCTCTTAGCCCCAAATATTTTCCTAAGAACTTTATTCTCAAACACCCTTAATCTCTGTTCCTCTCTGAAAGTGAGAGTCCAAGTTTCATAACCATACAGAACAACCGGTAATATAACTGTTTTATAAATTCTAACTTTTAGATTTTTTGACAGCAGACTGGATGATAAAAGCTTCTCAACCGAATAATAACAAGCATTTCCCATATTTATTCTGAGTTTAATTTCCTCCCGAGTGTCATTTATTAATTATTATTGTTTTTTATTAGTTGTGTTTATTAATAATTGTAATTATTGAGTGTAATTAGTTTACACTGCCACCGGGTATATACCCATTTGCAGTGTGAATAAATACATACATAGCCTACATACAAATTTAACGGGCCACTAGTTATTGAATCGTTAACCAAGCATCTTTTGATTTCACAAGTGACGCAATAGTACGTGAATAAATAAAAAGTGAACATCGGCTGCTAGACTGATGTGAGGCATTGCTTTTATTGTTGTCAAAATTTGCAATAAATATAAACTGATATGGACCAGAAAGAAATCAGGAACAGAAGTTTCAGTGAAAAAGATAAATATTCCTATTTAGACCTATTATTAGAAATAGCGCACGAGTGCGTTAATTTTATAGAATTATAAAGACAGACTACAGAGCAGATAACCTCGTCGTCAGACGATGAACTAGAGTCTGTAATAAATAAATAAATAAATAAATAAAAAGTAACTTCGCTATTCGAAGAAATAATGAATAAATAAATAAGTAATCAAATTACCGTATATCGACACCTAAGAAGAGATACCTCTGTCTACAAAAGTGGTAATTTAGTTTAACTACATTCTTATTATTTAGATTAACTACATTATTGTGTTCACAAAATTGGACAGTGTACTAATATTTTGTTCTCGAATAGAAAATCTTGCAAAGCAGAAACATATAGGCCTTTAAGAAGTTTGTCAATTTTGAGAAAATAATTTCGAAGTTTTTATTTACCTGGAAATGTACAGATACGAGGTATCACTTTTTAGCCATGGATGTGCAATCTATATCTATAATTTGAACTGATAATGGAAATTACGGGAACACGGCTGAACGGATTTTAATAAATGACCCCTCATTTTGAAGCTTGGAATCCAAAGTTTTTCAGAAAAATAGTAGTTTTCAGTGAAATGTCAATTTTCCTACATCATTTTCCTATTTTCCAAAATCCATTTTTCGTCAGTTTTGAGAACTGATTAATTGCATTTCAGAATAAAACAAAACACACACTACAATAAACAATAGACTATTACACGAAGGCCATGACCTACAGGATTGCTGACATACTTAGAGTTCAGATGGGTTAGATTCTTTCACATCATAATGCCAATATCTCCATCTTCATTTGTGTAATTTTTTTATAACGTATAAAAATAATTTACAAGTCTGATTCTCTGGTCTGTAGTTTTCCGAGTACAGATGTATATTGGATATTAAGAACTACAAAACGTAAGAATGTTTAGTGACATTATTACTATTAAAAATGAAATATTATTTATTATTATAGTTAATGCAACACATAATGGTATAGTGATGATATGAAAGTGAAATCTTTTGGGGCCTTAAGTAAGTAGACGCATAGAAAGAAGATTTTATATTAGATCTTCATTTCTATAATATACTGAGTAACGGCTATATATACTGTATATATATATATATATATATATATATATATATATATATATATATATATTACTGAAAACTATAAAACTTACGTAACAGCGTGGTCGATCGACGGATGTTGCGTCAACATTTGTTGAGACTATAAATTAGGAATGCCTGTAACATCGACATCAACGTGAAGTTTCGATTTTATGCACGAGGACGTAGAATCTCATAAACTTCTTTCCATCTGACTGTAGATAATTATTTGAAGAGAAGTAATATAATGATAACGCGATACTAAGGTTATTGTTATGAACTTAACATTACTTGTATTAAACTTGTAGGATATGTGGAAATCAAACCACAGTATAGAGAACATATCTCTATACTGTGATCAAACAGTGGTTTTCTTCCTACTCACAAGGAAGTAATACTGTTTGCCGTACGTAATTTTGACGTATAATGGATAAACAATTGATCCTCACTACTTTTCCCGCCAAGAGAGCACCTCCTTCTTCTAGCTATGTCTCCGTCTTTCAGTTGCTGACTATAGTAGTCGTGACAGCAGGTTACAACTTACACGCTTGGCCATTATTATTTGGAAGTGTACGTCAGATTTACGTACGGTATCAATAGTATTAACAGAAAATTTTCTGTTACTGCAGTTTATTTATTCCCTTAAGTGTGTTTTATCTAACAAAGTAACACTGGATGAAAACTTACATGGTGATCGACACTATGCACTCTGCAGATCATAGATGAAAATTCAGATGATGATGCTGATGATGATGATGACGCTGAAGGTAATGTAGAGATTGAATATGAAACTTGTGACAATGACAAGGATCTAAGAAACAGTAGGAGAGATTGAGAATCACGTAGAAAGCAAACGAATGGAGGAAGAAGGCAAAAAAACAAGAAAACAGGAAGAAAGGAGAAGAGAAGAGAAGAGAAGAGAAGAGAAGAGAAGAGAAGAGAAGAGAAGAGAAGAGAAGAGAAGAGAAGAGAAGAGAAGAGAAGAGAAGAGAAGAGAAGAGAAGAGAAGAGAGCACGAGGGGAGAGGATATTTTCATAACTTTAACCTACAATCCACAATAACATAAAATAGCTATTGCTTCACTCCCACATGTAAAACCGACTGATCGTTCTGACATTGTTACTTGCGTTTTCGCATTGGAACTCAAGAACTGAAGATGTATAGGTTAAATAAAAAGTATTTAGCATGAAGAAAACCATTCAGAGGTGTAGGCCTATTATTATTATTATTATTATTATTATTATTATTATTATTATTATTATTATTATTATTATTATAACTATTTCTTACCAATGTTTATTATTGTCACACTAACATTACTTATCCAACTTTCATTATTTACTTTCATGTTGTTTTATGATCTAGATATTAATGTAATAACTATGTAAGCAATTGTATTCAATTAGAATTAGAGTCTGGCTGGGCGGAAGAGAAGGCCTACTGGCCTTAGCTCTGCCAGATTAAATAAATATATTATTATTATTATTATTATTATTATTATTATTATTATTATTATTATTATTGTGGAAGCAAATAACTTCGAAAATGTCTAGTATCCTTTATTGAAAATAAATTTGAACTTCTAATGAACTTAGTTAGCAGCATTTGCTGCACAAGCCACTAGTATTATTGTAATATCGTGTATATAGGCCTATTATACAAAATATCGCATGCCTGCATCTCACACAGGACACATTATGATGAAACAAAATATATTAAACTATTCGCCAATATACTAAATGTACGTAAAATGCCTGTCTAACGGAGGAATAAATGTTGTTATAGGAGGAAAATCAGATCTCTAAGTTAGTGAAGCCTTTAACAGGATCACTAACACTGAAGATGTTTCTTGCAACGCGTCTTTCGAACTTATTGGTCCGTTAGCGCCTAATGAAGGAATAAATGCGTTCTTGCAACCCACCATCAAACTTTTACCACATATTTCTTACAATGTAGACATGCAGTACACAAATTTACAGTTTAATATTTCAATTAATGTATCTATAATTAATTTTTATTTTTTTTAATACTGAATTATAATTGTTCCAATACAAAATACAATTATTAATTTATTTTCCCTTCAGGCTATATATACGTGAACGATTACAAATATTATCAGAAACTGCAAGCTCAAAATTTCTAATATTTTATAAGAAAATGAACTCACAATTGGACAAAAATTACAAGGTACCACAAAAAAATTATTAGAACTTAAATATCTGATAAAAGCATAAAAAGGTTACTAATAATATTTTTCAAACCAATTTTATCAAAATATGAAAAAAATTCTGCAGTTACATCATATTTGGTAACCATAACATTGTTATGGTCTCTCCGACATTTTTAATATATTTCCTGCATGTAATGAACACTTATTTCTGAAAGGTAGACTACTCTCAGACATGTAGAGTTGTTTATTTTAATGCAATTAATTTGTTATTTGTCCTATATAAAATATATTAAAATTTTCTATTTTCAAAGGAATGGGCATTATTGTAGTCTATCTTTTGCATAAATTCATGTTAAATCAGTGTACAAATATTAAAAATTCTATCTTTAATGGTTGTAGAGTTATGCAATAATGTGTGAAAATTTTCAAATTGTGGAAAATTTAATTTAAAGTAAAAAGAGAATTCTAAAAAACATTATCAGTAACCTTTTTTATATTTTTATCAGATATTCAAGTTCTAATAAGTCTTGTTGTGGTACCTTGTAATTTTTGTCCCATTGCGAGTTCATTTTCTTATAAAATTTTAGAAATTTAGAGCCTGCATTTTCTGATAATATTTGTGGTCGTTCACGTAACGATTCAAAATACCATAAAACGTTGTGCAATACACGACCTTCATAAGAACTCAACATGGTCGCATGTTAATTTCTACATTACGATCTTGTAATGTAATAGTATATTACGATACAAGATTGGGAAGTGCATTTTACAAAATCGAGGAGAAGTTTGAAAAACAAGTAGAGCGAATTTTTCAATTTCCGAGATTTTCTAACGCACTTCACAAACGTCTATTATACAGTATTTTTTGTGCCATAGTATATTTTGAAAATAATATTTTTAAAAATATTAATATGCAGTACCTACGTACTTTAGACTATGAACAGCTGACATTCTGAGTAAGAAGTTTGCCATAGGTGTCGGTAGACGGCAGGATTAGTTTTAATTACGACCCTAGAGCAATTATTTGTAATATTTCAACATACTTATCTAAGTTGGCAATTCTGAATTGAGTAAAATCAACTTCCAATAGTGGCGGCCGTTTGCTGTAACAACGGAAAAACACGCTATCGTGCAAAAATAACTATTACATGATTCCTCATTGATTTAATGCGCATAATTTTGTGACACGATGAATCGTTTCTAATTTGCATTTCATTGCCGATCTGAATATATCACTTCGTACGTTAGTTTTCAATGCAATTTTGTCATAAATGCAAAATAGCAATTCAAATAATATATGAAATGTATCAGTTTTTGTTCAGTGAACAAGAATTTCAACGCAATTATCAAAATGAGATCGCGACTCCAAAATAATTTAAAGAAAGATTGGATGTCGTAGGTAGAAGTGTACCTGGCAGCAGAAATGCTACATTATTAACTAATTTCGACACTTAGCGTGAAATATTTAATATTTAAGAAGAATGTCGCGTAAAAGATATGTTGTTTCACACATTATGCCCAAGATTTCAGCTTGCTTCATAATGCTGCAAAAAGTCACCATTTGTAGTTTATTTTTACTTACTTACTTACTTACTTACTTACTTACGGCTTTAAGGAACCCGGAGGTTCATTGCCGCCCTCACATAGGCCCGTCATTGGTCCCTATCCTGAGCAAGATTAATCCAGTCTCTACCATCATATTCCACCTCCCTCAAATCCATTTTAGTATTATCTTCCCATCTACGTCTCGGCCTCCCCAAAGGTATTTTTCCCTCCGGCCTCCCAACTAACACTCTATATGCATTTCTGGATTCGCCCATACGTGCTACATGTCCTGCCCATCTCAAACGTCTGGATTTAATGTTCCTAATTATGTCAGGTGAAGAATATAATGCGTGCAGCTCTGCATTGTGTAACTTTCTCCATTCTCCTGTAACTTCATCCCTCTTAGCCCCAAATATTTTCCTAAGAACCTTATTCCCAAACAACCTTAATCTCTGTTCCTCTCTCAAAGTGAGAGCCCAAGTTTCACAGCCATACAGAACAACCGGTAATATAACTGTTTTATAAATTCTAACTTTCAGATTTTTTTGACAACAAACTAGATGACAAGAGCTTCACAACCGAATAATAACAGGCATTTCCCATATTTATTCTGTGTTTAATTTCCTCCCGAGTGTCATTTATATTTGTTACTGTTGCTCCAAGATATTTGAATTTTTCCACCTCTTCGAAGGATAAATCTCCAATTTTTATAGTTCCATTTCGTACAATTGAGCGGGTTACATCAGCTTCTTGTCTATGCGGATGACGTGAATGTTTTAGGAGAAAATCCACAAACGATTAGGGAAAACGCGGAAATTCTACCTGAAGCAAGTAAAGCAATAGGGTTGGAAGTAAATCCCGAAAAGACTAAGTATATGATTATGTCTCGTGACCAGAATATGTACGAACTAGAAAACGATTCATTAATGAAAGGGATGATGAGACAAGAAAGAAATACGGAATTGTTTCTTTAATTAATGACGAACCTAGAAAAGGAACAGAAAGCTAAGAAAGGAAAGGAGAAATAAACTCAAAGACAGACAGTACGTAGGAATAAAGATAGAATGACGATTTAGCGTAGCGGAAAGACATAAATTGTCAAGCAGATACAAAAATGCCCGGCGAGTTTTATTTTATTCTGAACTGCGCGCCGTGAATGGGATTGGGGGGGGGGGGGTGAGGAGGAAGTAGTTGAGCGTCGTGTGTGATGCATAGCCCACAGGGTGGGGGCGTGATTTAATTAGCTGTCTCTTACCGGCAGGTGGCGTGGCTTCGAGTGGACACGCAAACCATCCTCACGATCGCGAGTCACGTGATCACGAAGAACCACCGCATCGGTGTGACGCACAGCGACCACAGGACGTGGTACCTGCACATCCGGGACGTGCGGGAGTTGGACCGCGGCTGGTACATGTGCCAGATCAACACGGACCCCATGAAGAGCCAAGTGGGCTACCTGGAAGTCGTGGGTGAGTCTCAGATCCTTGTATCTTCTGAACTGCTGTGAGGATTTTCACTGAATTTGGTAGCAGTGCTATTCAAATGGAGATTGTATAAATACTGTTACGTCATGCTGTATAACATAAAGAAATGACACGAATTTGGGACCGCCAATTTTGATCATTTTGTTTCGAGTTCAAGTTAATGTAAAACAATTCTTCCTCTTATTTCCTATACAAGGTATGGTCTGTATGACCTGTTCCGAGGCTATATCTACAATATTGCTTCTTCTTCTTCTTCTTCTTCTTCTTCTTCTGTCTGACAAGTTTTAGTCCTTAAGAGAACTGTTGAGTTTAAAATCGCTTTATGAATCCATGAATTAAGGTACTTACCAATCCTTGGGAGAAAAATTTGTAATTTTTATCTAGTTTTTAAAAACTCTTTTTCCCTTATTACTTGATACAAAATTAAGGATTTTCACACAAAATAAACTCCTGAAATATATTTTGGGGTGTGTGGTGAAATTAGTTTTCTTTTTCGATCCCTGTCCCACAATTTTTATGTTAGAACAAAATTTCTTTCACCGTCTTAGTCCTACAATAACACAGAATAAGCTGTGTAAACAGTTTTTTCCCTATATTATCCCATTAAGGAAAAATGCCATTTTATTTTTTGAAAATTTCAGACACAAAAATAAAAATTTAAGATTTTGAAGTTTTAAATTAACTTTAAGTACGAGGACACTGTTTGTAGTTTGTCGCGTAGCTACGTTAATCAGCTTCATTTTGGTGCAAGAATGATGAAAATATCTTAATTCTAAGTGCACTTTGTGTTAACATTAGTGTTGTAAAATGCTGTGAAACTGAACATGAAGAAAAATCATCTGTATCCTGAGGGTATGAAAAATTGTAAAACCAAACACACAGCTTCCTGACCGTGTGAAAAATAACATAGTCAAACTCTACCTCCAAATTCGAATTGTTATTACACGAAAATGTAAAAAAATTGACAAAATGTAACGGATTGACACTTGTGGAAGTGCACTTTCGGTTTAAAGAAAAGGTGTTTCCAGTCAATAAAATCTTAGCTAATTAATTAACCAAACATCATAGAAACAAAATTGATATATTTTTGAAACTAGAAAGTTCAAGCTTTCAGGTGACATAAAAGTAAAAAATCATTTTTTTTTTTAAATTAAGGTTACATAAGCAACTTGAGCATCCTCTTTGGTGCTCTTGCCAGTTTCTCTGATTATTTACAGATATAACCTAGGATTGATTCAGTTTTAAGAGATTTAAGTATATCTTCGTTTGGACATGAACAGTCTACATTCGATCAACATTAATATAAAAAATTAAACAAACAACGTAATGCTTCCATTTGAACCAAAATCTGCTAGTGGACAGTTCAGAACTCCTCTCCACACTACTCCGCCAGTGTATGATTATTACATTTTTATTGTCTGACGTTAATTAAAATGGGCTATTACGAAATAATCCGTTGGAAGTTCCTCTCCTTATTTTGGTTTAATGTTTCACCTCTCAGAGTTCTGTGTAAAGGAATTGTTTGCCTGTTGCTACGCAACCATTTCTTTGGAACGGGAACGTCTGTCGCATGAGCTAGTTCAAATGCCCGGGATTCTAGAATGTCGAGATTCTAATCAAATCAGAATATTGATTCACACCGCCGGTACTATAACCGCCGTTTAGCAAGAAAATCAAGTGTTTGTTTATATGCTTCTACTCCGCATTGTATTTCTAACTTCCTTGCCTGCACAATAGTGCTGACATCTCTCGGATCTACTCCACAACTTAATGTAAACAGTCGAATGTCTGTAACGAAGCAAAAGCAACGAGTGTAAACTTCTCTAAGAAATTCGCTTTGTGTCACAGCAACGCGACTCACTCCCCAGAGTCTCTCAAGTTCTTGCGTTGCAGCTTCGTATTAAATGTAGTGATTTGATCTAAAGTAATGGCGCCTTACAACAGAGCCCCCAAGTAAGTGAAGTTACAGTTGACAATACAGCAATGCAGAAAATGAACATTTCAAGTTTGGAGGAAGCTAGGGAGGAAGTCTCTCCCATCACGATAAAAATTATATTTCCATAACTTATATAAGTATAATATCTGGGAGCAACAGTAACAAATATAAATGATACTCGGGAGGAAATTAAACACAGAATAAATATGGGAAATGCCTGTTATTATTCGGTTGAGAAGCTTTTATCATGCAGTCTGCTGTCGAAAAATCTGAAAGTTACAATTTATAAAACAGTTATATTACCGGTTGTTTTGTATGGTTGTGAAACTTGGACTCTCACTTTGAGAGAGGAACAGAGATTAAGAGTGTTTGAGAATAAGGTGCTTAGGAAAATATTTGGGGCTAAGAGGGATGAAGTTACAGGAGAATGGAGAAAGTTACACGACACAGAACTGCACGCATTATATTCTTCACCTGACATACTGGGTGTTCATTTCAAAGTGTGTCATGACGTCACTGTTGTTGGGTCACCGATTTGAAGCGAGTTTCAGTTTATATGTTAGAGAAGTTGCCTATTATTTAAGGCGTTCTTCAATCTGAACTTGAGAATGTGTACGGTATAACTTGAACGTCGTAGCAACAGATGGCGGTCTGTACGGTCTGTGTGCTACCATAACCTCTTTCGAACTGTGTTTTGCGCCGGCAAGTCGTACGCAGGGTATTTGTTATCCTCGGTTGCGTATGGTAACATTCCACAACACAAATCAAATGCTCCGTGTCCATGTTGACCGTCGAAGTTAATGTCAACAAATACGTAAGTAATCGTCTTAACCCTCTCCCCATATCTCGACAGTACGTATTTCCAAACAGTTCACATTCCTGCCACTACCGGCGTTACCGTACGTATCGGCACGTACTCTTCAGAATGAACGCCGTACTTGCTAGCCAACTTCTCTGCCTCTTAGATTATACACCTGAGCTGCGGAAGTGTAGGAAGATTGAATTCTCTAGGCTCATCAGCTAGCCACATGACGGCATGCAGCGAGCCAAGACACATTTTGAACTGAACACCCAGTAGTTAGGAACATTAAATCTAGACGTTTGAGATAGGCAGGACATGTAGCACGTATGGGCGAACCCAGAAATGCATATAGAGTGTTAGTTGGGAGGCCGGAGGGAAAAAGGCCTTTAGGGAGGCCGAGACGTAGATGGGAAGATAATATTAAAATGGATTTGAGGGAGGTGGGATATGATGATAGAGAGTGTATTAATCTTGCTCAGGATAGGGACCAATTGCGGGCTTATGTGAGGGCGGCAATGAACCTCCGGGTTCCTTAAAAGCCAGTAAGTAAGTATATAAGTATACAAGTTAATAAGTGATAGACACATAATTGCAATTAAAATTGAGTCGGTCATTTGTAAAACCACATGAGTCACGGAAAACAAGTTTCGAGAAAAATGGAAATAACTACCTATAGGTAATGGATTTTCTGTTGGGTCTGTGAAAATTTTATAGTAGGACCATACATTAATATGTCTGATTACAAAAGCATTGTATAGTCCGACCATCGGTTCTGTGCCTCCGTGAGATATGCGAACTGAACCTTAATTCCTTTTCAGCCTCGGCAATTCATTTCTCTCCCTGTATTCCTATTTCTCTCTTTTCAATCCCTCTCTCCTTCTCTCCCCCACTACTCACAATTTTGAGCCTTCTTGCGGGACAGTTTATTTGCACTTGCAGTCCAGTGTTGTCAACTCAACATGAATACTGTAGCACGGAGTGGTGAAAGAAAATATTATTAAGCAAGTAATAGCATTTTGCATAAGTCAATCAGCGTCATTAGACCTACTTAAATTAAATTATGAATAAGTAATAATTAACCTTACAGTATTATAAGCAATATTCAAGAGAAATGACACTGTTTAACGGAAGTTGGGCAACATCCCTATTCGGCAAGGTTCGTGGCCTGCTGTTTGACGAAGTGGGAGAGAAACGGGTGGAATGGGGTTAGTAGAGGCGTGAACTTTTCCAAGAACGACGACAGCGCTGAAGTGGCACAGATCCGATGGTACGACAATATCTTAATTATCTCATTTCATATCATCTTAAAATATTTTTTAATTTCTTGGACTCATGTTGTTTTAACAAGTACGCTACCTATAATAAAAACTCCAGTATTCTGACAAAATATGGAGTGTATTGTTTGTTATAGTGTGAAATACATTATTAGGCTATACAGTTTTCAATCAATTTATATTGTTATTTTTTATTTCATATTCAAAATGATTCATATCATTCACAAATTAAAATGAAAATATCATACCCGACTTTATTCGCTCGATTTCATACTCTCTCTCGCTATCATAATATTAATACTCGAGCACAACGCGATAACACGCTAGAAATTCCACTTCACGCATCGTCTCTGTATTCCTCATCCTTCACTGTTGCTACCTCTCGTCACTGGAACTCTCTGCCGCCTGAAGTCAAGGGCTGCCGAACATTGAATTCTTTCAAATCCAAGTTAGAAAATTATCTTATGACGAGTTGCCAAACTAACTTACTATTATGACAAGTGTTGTATTGCATGTTTCCACGTATTCACATTTTTTTTATGTTCTAATGATATTCAACTTATTTTATATTTTTGTTTTCATATTTTCCGATAATGCTATATCTCTAATGTGATAAGTTAAGCTATATATAATCTTAATTTTCCTTATTGTGTGTACTTAGAAATATTGTATTCACTGTATACTTTGCACTGCACTATTTTATTACTACTATTAGTATTATTATTATTATTATTATTATTATTATCATTCTTCTTTATTATTATTATTATTATTATTATTATTATTATTATTATTATTATTATTATTATTATGAATAATTGTCTTTTTTTTTGTATGCCTCATTTATTTTGACCTGCTGTTCACATATTATTATGCTTTTTTCTTTCTTTCTGTATGTTATATATTATGTCTGATTTCTTCTTATTTGTTGTTTATTTTTTATTATTATTATTATCTTATTCAGTTTTGTGTGTAAAATTGTAGTGTAATTTGTTAATTTGTAGTGTTTTTGCAACGCAGTCTTTACTCCTGGTTGAGTGTTAGAGAAGGCCGTATGGCCTTAACTCTGCCAGGTTAAATAAATCATTATTATTATTATTATTATTATTATTATTATTATTATTATTATTATTAAATAGAAAGTTATTCGCGAATAATTAATTTTCATATCAGTGTGTCACATGTTTAATGGCAATGTGTGAGTATAGATATATCTTTAGTTCACAATAAGAAAATATCATAAATTGCATATTATCCCTCCAAAAAAGACGGTGTTTCTTGCTTTGGGATCTCTCTTCGAAGACTTTTTCTCTTTACATCATGCACTTCTACAAGTCCTTGAAGGTATTCTACACATCTTGTTCATTTTTGCTTTCAAATGACATAGTTTCCGAGTGATATAAGGGGTTGTTGGACAATAACTTCATTTAGGTCAAAATTACATAAATTCTTACTTAACAGATGAATTGCTGATTAATATTTGTTACTTATAATGAAACTAACATCTGTCCATTCTTATTATTATTATCTTTAATTTCTCTAAATAGATTTACAAAACCTCTAATGGCAATTACATTAATATTCTCATTATAGAAATAGAAATATATATATTCTCCCTGTAACATAGTCCTAGTAAGCTTATATTAAATTAATTTTCATCATTTTACTAGCTATCTCTAATATTAAATTAATTATAATTCATTGAATTAAATTAGCTCATAAATTAAGTTACTACTTTACCTTATAGATTTATCTAAATTTAAATAAATGTGTAGTGAAGATTATTGCTGGAGAACCTTTTAAGTGTAGTGAAAATATTTGTAATTTAAATTTATGTATTGTATTGATTAAGGCTGGTTGAGTGGAAGAGAAGGCCTTATGGCCTTAACTCTGCCAGCGAAAATAAAACATTATTATTATTATTATTATTATTATTATTATTATTATTATTATTATTATTATTATTATTATAGTTTTATTAAAAATGTCTATTATATCTGGTACAGGTACTTTCATAGAACACTATTGCTTATTTTTTTCTTCTACAGAACTCTTGGAACTGCACCCGCCGTCCAACACCTTGGCAAAGAAGTGCACGATAGCAATTGCGTCATGGCTCAATCAAAGCGTTAAGCGTTAAAGTCACACGAGTCCGGGACTGATGTGGTTTTGAAAGAACTCAATATTTTAAGATTCTATACAATGCTTAATAATGATCGGACTCATGTTGTTTTGACTGGAAATGATGCGTCCACCCATAGTGCTTCCTATAGTACCGGTAACTCATTTTCGTAAAAATGTGGACTCATGTGGTTTTACAAATGACCGATTCAGTTAAATGAGACAATTTTGGACTAAATGCTCGACACGACAATCTTGTATTTAGAAAGGAATGTTTTTATGGAAACAAAATAATTTTGCTACACTTAGGCCTATACGTTGTTTTGTACGCTCTTTATGTGCTCTATATATTTCATGTTGAGAAAGTGTAGGAACACCTGCTCTGGCCTTAAATTAATAGACAAACTAACAATGTCTTTAACAGTTGATTAACAATAGGAAAGACTAATCTTTTAGTGCAATTTCGGTATTTATATATTAGTTCTCATACAGAACTTACAAGTTGTTCAAACAAAATAAAAAATCTAATGCTATTTTCAGTATTAAAGCTGAAAATAAATGAGCAATTAGTTGCTGGATGATGTAGGATAATGTATTAGGCCTACTCTTTAAATTAGTAAACATCAAATATTTGTAAAACCAAATCTTTTTGAATGTCTTAGCAGTTTCTAACGTTTGAAGTTTAAAAAAAAATTAGAAAATTTTGTTATTGGTCCGTTCATCTGAAACTGATGATTGGAGGCAGTTAGAGCTCCCCCTACCACTGTGATCCCGAGGAATGGAGCTCTATTGAAAAGTTACAGATGAAACGACCAATAACAAAATTTTCCTTTCTTTAACCTTAGAAAGTGCTAGGACATTCAGGAAGATATTTTTTTTTTACAAATATTTGATCTTCACTAATTTAAAGATTAATATATCCTACATCCTCCAGCAACAGTTGAGAATCGTGCACCAATTAGTTACTTATTCATTTTCAACTTCAGTACTGAAAATGTGAGATTTTTTATTTTGTTCGAAAAATGTTTAACTCTCTCTAAGGATTAACAGTCATCATATTAATACCGAAATTGCACTAAAAATAATTAGTCTTTCTTATTGTTAATCAACAGTTAAAACATTAATAATTAATAATAATGATAACAATAATAATAATAATAATAATAATAATAATAATAACAATACTTACTTACTCGCTTTTAAGGAACCCGGAGGTTCATTGCCACCCTCACATAACCCCGCCATTGGTCCCTATCCTGAGAGAGATTAATCCAGTCTCTATCAACATATCCGACCTCCCTCAAATCCATTTTAATATTATCTTCCCATCTACGTCTCCGCCTCCCCAAAGATCTTTTTCCCTCCGGCCTCCCAACTAACACTCTATATGCATTTCTGGATTCGCTCATACGTGCTACATGATCTGCCCATCTCAAACGTCGGGATTTAATGTTCCTAATTATATCAGGGGAAGAATATAATGCGTGCAGTTCTGTGTTGCGTAACTTTCTCCATTCTCCTGTAACTTCTTCCCTCTTAGCCCCAAATATTTTCCTAAGAACCTTATTCTCAAACACCCTTAACCTATGATCCTCTCTCAAAGTGAGTGTCCAAGTTTCACAACCATAAAGAACAACCGGTAATATAACTGTTTTATAAATTCTAACTTTCAGAGTTTTCGACAGCAGACTAGATGACAAAAGCTTCTCAACCGAATAATAACACGCATTTCCCATATTTATTCTGCGTTTAATTTCCTCTCGAGTATCATTTATATTTGTTACTGTTGCTCGCGGACAGCCGACAAGGGGTGGTCCTACAGCTTGGGGGTTGGGCGAAGGGCTAACAACCCATCACCGTAAAAAAAACAGCTTGTTACGAAACCTTAGAATAATAATAATAATAATAATAATAATAATAATAATAATGGTTTATTTAACCTGGCAGAGTTAAGGTCATACAGCCTGCTCTAACACTTTACCAGGAGTTGCCAGTTAAAACATTGTTAGTTTCTCTAATAATTTAAGGCCAGGACAACGTTTTGTAAGAATTATAGGGTGTCCCTAAACTTTCTGGCAACAGTGTATATGTTCCGAACCTGAGTGGAAGAAAATGCCTCACGAACTTAATTCTGCCAGGCAAAATAGAGCTACTGCTGCTACTACAAATTAACGTAAAGATTGGTTGTGCGCCGTGAAACAAACAAACTGTAAAAGCGCTAGATGTAGTTCTTTATTGTTGGCAGCTGTTTTCGACATTTTGTTTTAGTCACTGAAAATGCAGTACACATTAAATCAACGGCTCTTCCTTGTGAAGCAGTACTGGATTACGAATTCAATTACAGCTACTCAAAGGGCATACCAGAGAGAATTCAAAGAAACACAATACTGGGACTGGTAAACAAATTGATAACAACTGGATCTCTAAAAGAATAATAATTTTGATGACTGTGGCCGGGAGGAAAAAGGTAGAAAGATTGAAATTGGTGTTAATTATAGAATTTGTTTAATTGAAAGTTTTTTCCTGGATATTATTTGTTTATATTTCTTCTAAAATAGGTAATGTTGCTCATTTAATAATTTTATTGATTATTTCCAAAAATAGCTGCACTTAAGTCCTTTTAAGATTAGAACCCAAACTGAATAGAAGGGACTATTAAACATAAGACCTTTTTCATGTCAAAATAAATGAGAAATGTAAATTATTAGGAATGCAAAATGGGTCTTAAACAATTATAGGACTGTTTACCCTGGTGTTTAAAGTTTTAAAAGGAAAGGGCATCAGTATGTGTTAAAATGGCTAAAATACAAGTTAAACCTTTTTAATAGGGAAGCATGGAAAGTAAACATGTGATGGTTTGTAAGGAATACAGTATTAAAATATATTCTTAAGTCCTTTATTCTGTGTGTGCTCGATTTAAAAAGTACTTAGAAAACTTGGTAACGCTCTATATATCCAGTTAGGAATCTTATTTGACTTTAACCGTTTGACCAGATTGTAGAGAATTTTTTCCGCTTTCCGAATATATAAAAACCTGATTTTCACTAAAAAATGACTTAAGACCTTTTTCATCCCGGCCACAGAAATATACAGAATAAAGAATAAACATTTGCGCTTCTCGTGACAGGGAATCAAATCTCCTGCTTAATTTGACATTAAAAATGGGTTTTAAGTGAATTTCCAGCCGAATAAATAAAGAATTTTCAACATTTGCTATAGAGGTTACTAATCTCGCAAAGATACTCTACATTTGAGGTATAACAAATTGTGGCTAGCGTCATTCGTTTTGAAATAAAGAAAGAAAGAAATGTGCTAGTTCTACATAAATCACTCTGTATAATTAAATGTGTACAATGGAACACAAAGTGTTAACATATTTTACAGCAAATTTTAACATAGCCAAAGGAACTTCTTCACTTTCTCACTAACGGCGATAGAAAGCAGCTGGCAACTTTTTGAAATATGTTAGTTTCTTTCGTAAGTGTAAGTAGAGTTTTGAGACACTCCCTAATAGAGTTTTACCATACAACGCATGTCGATAAGAAAACTCTTTTGCAATATATATTAGCTATACTTAGGTGCAAGTTTTCACGTTGTCGTATCTTAAATTACAGCAGATTTTCATTAGATGAAGCTCCTTTGAAACTGAAAATCATAATCTCTAACACTCTTCCATCTGTAAGTGTTTCTTCACGCCAAAAAGCCGTTTGTTTCAATGCGTTTTGTAACTTCACCAAGCACGAGCGCTCGACTGAGAACTGTTTATTTTTTTAATGAACTTTAATATTACTCCGAAGCGGGTTATAATTCTTCGAATTTTAATAAAAGCCTCTACCCCCACATATATTTTTTGTATTACATTTTTTCTCCCTCCGGCGTGGAAATGAAGATTAAGCTAACAGGGTTTGCATCGAGAAGTAAGAAAGAAACTGTTTCTCTGTCCCAGTGGGCGTAACAAAATTCAGTTCCCTAGAAAGATGGTCGCCTTAAGAAAATGACATGTTTCGTTTCTGTTTTACTGAAAATGCAAATTTTAATTACTTTCCTTGTTATTCACAATAATTTTATTATATCTTAATTGTATTTAAAACTTTTCCGCTACATTCTTTGTAGTTTTGAAGTAATTACGTTCGATGCAAGTTCAACAGAAGACTCACATAATCAACTCTCTTACTATTACAAAAGGTCACGTGTTCGGTAAATGTAAAAAAAACACCTTTATATATGAAACAAGAAATAATAATAATAATAATAATAATAATAATAATAATAATAATAATAAAAATGGGAGTATAAGGGTACAGTGCATCAGTTATTCATAGATTTCAAAAAGGCATATGATTCGGTTAAGAGAGAAGTTTTATATGATATTCTTATTGAATTTGGTATTACCAAGAAACTAGTTCGGTTAATTAAAATGTGTCTCAGTGAAACGTACAGCAGAGTTCGTATAGGTCAGTTTCTGTCAGATGCTTTTCCAATTCACTGTGGGCTAAAGCAAAGAGATGCACTATCACCTTTACTTTTTAACTTTGCTGTAGAGTATGCCATTAGGAAAGTCCAAGATAACAGAGAGGGTTTGGAATTGAACGGGTTACATCAGCTGCTTGTCCATGCGGATGACGTGAATATGTTAGGAGAAAATCCACAAACGATTAGGGAAAACACGGGAATTTTACTGGAAGCAAGTAAAGAGATAGGTTTGGAAGTAAATCCCGAAAATACAAAGTAATATGATTATGTCTCGTGATCAGAATATTGTACGAAATGGAAATATAAAAATTGGAAATTTATTTTTGAAGAGGTGGAGAAGTTCAAATATCTTGGAGCAACAGTAACAAATATAAATGATACTCGGGAGGAAATTAAACACAGAATAAATATGGGAAATGCCTGTTATTATTCGGTTTAGAAGCTTTTATCATCCAGTCTGCTGTCAAAAAATCTGAAAGTTACAATTTATAAAAAAGTTACATTACCGGTTGTTCTTTATGGTTGTGAAAGTTGCACTCTCACTTTGAGAGAGGAACATAGGTTAAGGGTGTTTGAGAATAAGGTGCTTAGGAATATATTTGGGGCTAAGAGGGATGAAGTTACAGGAGAATGGAGAAAGTTACACAACGCAGAACTGCACGCATTGTATTCTTCACCTGACATAATTAGGAACATTAAATCCAGACGTTTGAGATGGGCAGGGCATGTAGCACGTATGGGCGAATCCAGAAATGCATATAGAGCGTTAGTTGGGAGGCCGGAGGGAAAAGGACCTTTAGGGAGGCGGAGACGTAGATGGGAACATAATATTAAAATGGATTTGAGAGAGGTGGGATATGATGGTGAAGACTGGATTAATCTTGCTCAGGATAGGGACCGATGGCGGGCTTATGTGAGGGCGGCAATGAATCTGTGGGTTCCTTAAAAGCCAGTAAGTAAGTAATAATAATAATAATAATAATAATAATAATAATAATAACAATCACCACCACTTCTAACACCAACTCTCCTTCCTCTAGCATGCCATTACTAGGTCTCGGAA
The DNA here is from genome assembly GCF_040183065.1 of Periplaneta americana. Classification (NCBI taxonomy): domain Eukaryota; kingdom Metazoa; phylum Arthropoda; class Insecta; order Blattodea; family Blattidae; genus Periplaneta; species Periplaneta americana. Next base: position 17,145,400 of record NC_091131.1, on the reverse strand, counting down.
TCTGGGTAAAACCTTACTTTGTTCCTCATATAGAGAAAATAAATTTGTTTATACGCAATTTATGGAAATATATGGTCAAATTGTGGTTCTATGTTACCTAGAACTGTTTACATTGAACTTAGAAACTATTTTTACCTATTTTACATTTTCTTATATTAAACAAATTTTGCTTAGTCAACTGTCCGAAGACAGGTCAACCTCACAAGTGATATCAAGAAGGAATCACTCAACAGGCAACTAGGCCAGGCATTAATGGAATAGGGTGGCCAGTTCCTTTCCCCCTCCATTGCATACATCGCTGATTAGTAACATATTACACTAATCAGACTTCAGATGTATGTGAACAATTGTTCTTCCTCTGACACAAATCGTCAAGTGAGATGTACTGCCTGATAATAGGCCCAGATGTATATATCAGCCAGAACCTCAGAGGAAGTAATATATATATATATATATATATATATATATATATATATCGGATTATGTATGGTAAGACTTTCCTGTGTTAAATTTCAACGTATCTCGTTTACATGTTTCGACCTAGTTATGGGTCATCTTCAGAATTGGTCGTTGTTGGTCTTGGTGCCACTTGTTCTGTTTCCTATGAGGGTGTGTTCGTGTGGTATAGTGTAGAGTCAAAGAGTGTGTGTGTGTTTTGAAGTTGAGTTTTGTGTTGAGAATTTCGTTGGGGTGTGTTTTTTGTGTCTGTATAATTCATATTGTTCTAGTGAGTTTAGTTTCTGGCTTTTTGGTTGGATGTGTAGTATTTCCATGTCTGTGTTGATATCTCTGTGGGTGTGGTTAGCATTTATGATGTGTTCTACATATGTGGAGGTGTTTTGTAATTTTGTTATGGCTGTGATGTGTTCTTTGTAACGTGTTTGAAACGATCTGCCTGTCTGTCCTATGTAGAATTTGTTGCAGGTGTTACATTTGAGTTTGTATACGCCTGTGTGGTTGTATTTGTTTGTTTGTGTTTTTTGTATGTTGAGATATTTTTGTAGAGTGTTATTTGTTCTGTATGAAGACCAACAACGACCAGTTCTGAAGATGACCCATAAATAGGTGGAGACATGTAAACGAGGTACGTTGAAATTTAACACAGGAAAGTCTTACCATACATATTCCGAAGTGACACAGTGTTAAAAGTTGTGTAATCAAGATGCATGGATATATATATATATATATATATATATATATATATATATATGTTTTGACCAAATATCTGTAGGCCTATTCCCTTAAAATCCATCGTCTTCGGCCAGATTTGAACCCGCAACGTTGGATCTAATGCCAACTACGGTAACCGCAACATCACCGAGAATGACTTGATTCGTATCAGTAGGTACATTGAATTTATTTATTGTTTTGCAGCCTAGTCTGAGAAACACTCAACATATAGATTCACTCACTCACTCACTCACTCACTCACTCACTCAGTCACTCGCTCACTCACTCACTCAACCCATAATTCCTGATAATGAACTTAAGCACCCCCTATCGGAGGCTTCAGTACCTACAATGAACTCGGTTACACCTATTTGCCGGCAGAGGGACAAGTGATAAGCTCATCGCTTCAAACGCTACCTAGTATGCAACTATGGTATTACTAGGACACGAGAGAGGATAAATTTAGTCCAGAGGCTCTAATTTAGACTTGGAGATCTTTAACGTGCCGGAAAACCTCCGAGAAGTGAAACATGGCTTGAAGTCCTTCCTGGAGGACTTATGTTCTGGATTTCTGCGTCCTGAAAAATCCATCTAACTCAGCCGAGTTTGAATCCTTAACCCTTGGGTCTAAAGAGAGCATTTTCCTCCTAGATCACTGAGGTTAATGAATAGACTGATCAACATTAATTAATTATTCTGAATTTTAGCGTTCACCGGTCTCCCTTTATATTCACAGAAGTTGTGATGTTATGTCCTCAAAATACATTGATTATCACCTGAGTCTCGTTGATTGTAAGATAACGCCGGTTCGAGTCCTGCTTGTAGCTTTGAATTAACCGAGATTCGATTACCGGTTAGAGCAAATCGATAACTCAGTATCTCGCGTGTCGGTGTGGGCCCAGTGACCTTTAAAGTGAGCGTAATTAGATGTCAATTGTCCTACGAGGTCGACAGTGGCAGGAGAGGGTTACATTTAGAACATTATCTGCAGAGATCTCACGCCATGTAGTACTACCCATGCTGAGAACATAAGACTCTATTCTAAGCAGGTGTTTCGTACGATGTGCATTTTTAATACCAATCGGTATAAATTCGACCAATTAATTAGACTTTCAAGTTCCTCCTGCAAATGAAAGGCAAGAATATTGCATTCGTAAAGCTTTGCTATCTTCAGATATCTTTAAATTGAACGTGGGATACCATGACGGCGATTTATAAACATATAATTTAACCACACAAAAGAGTTATTCTTCTGTTGGTAAATGATTCGTAATTTTAATTGAAACGGAATTTGCTATCTTGACACTATTAAGGGGAGAGGATGGAATTTTTAAAAACTTTTTTCCTATTAGGTGTAAAATATTAATTCTTTGTATGTAGAGAGCTAATAGCTGTAGGAACTCAACCAAATATATATATATATATATATATATATATATATATATATATATATATATATATATATATATATATACATATATATATATTTGGAAAAGAAATTATTTGGGGGTCCAAATTTGAAAAAAAAATATATACCCAAAGTAGGATTGTACTAAAACCGATATATCTAAACCGTTTTTAAAGATAGATTCAAACTTTCTTTTGCAATGTATTTGCAAAAGCATGTTCTACAAACTGTCTGTAACAGAATTTTGTTATTAGTCCCTACGTTTGTAAAATAAACAATTAAAATTTAATAACAATTTTCTGATTTCCTTTCTTGCAAACAAACGGATGTATTTTTAAAATGAAATCAATTAACAAAATTCGATTACAGAGAATCTATTCCTAATAATCTAAAGAATGTGTGTTCTAAATTTCATGCATGTATCTTTAATAGTTCAGAAAATATATCTATTTTTGTCTGGCAATGTAGCAAAGAAAATGAAGTTACTGGAAACCGATAAAAGTGGGCGTGTGATTTAAAAATACATAGCGCAGGAAGTTTAAAAATTACGTCTCAACATCCGATAAGGGCACAAATACCCACAAAATGATATGCAATGCATTCCACACATATCAAAGGGTATTTTAAAGAAAAAAATTGTCTTTGAAAATTGAATTTAACGGAAACAACAATAAAAGTGGCAAGTGATTTAAAAATTCATAACGCAAGAAGTTTAAAAATGGCGACTCAACATCCGATAAGGGCACAAATATCCACAAAATGTTATGCTATGCATTCCACACACATCAGAGAGTATTTTAAATTTTTTTTTTTTTTTGAAAATTTACTCATTTTTCACCAAAAAATACCATCTTCTCCCCTTAAATTATATTCTACATAATGGAACTCTTTCTCGAAAACTGTTGGAGTTAGACGGCTGATTTTTTTACAGCTCATGTACAAATAATGTGACTTTATGCTGAAACAGTATTTTTCCTTTATGTTATTTCCATATAGAGAAATAATGTCTTTCCCATTTGTATATTTTTTCAACGATTTCCAGTATATAACCTTCTAACATCTCCGAAATGTAAAACAAATTTCAAAACACAATCTTTTAGTACATGTAAAAGATCCAAAGAAACAATTCCTGAAATTTTCAGCTTTCTAAAATTAAGTAGAACATGGGAAAAGATTTATGTTTTGTAAGAATATCAAACTTCTGGAAAATGAGCGTTAAAATAAAACATATATGTAGGCTATATACACCCTCTCCTTAGATAAACGGAAAATTAACATATATAATTTTAGTATAATCATATGTGATATGGCATTTTAACCCTTTCTTATCTATAGATACCATATGGCAATAATTATCTTTATAGCATTTATATACTTGTGTGTTACATATGAAGGTAAATTTTGCTGGATAACTTCTATTTCAATACATTTTCATCAATATAGTTTTGTTTCAAATGTTGCCACTCCCGTAACTTGGTCACTGAATTGGTCCTAATACAGCTATTTGTTTCAACATGGATTGCTTGTAAATTTAATTTGGGTTAGAAAGGGTTAAAGAGGAAAAATCAAAGAAAATAGTCAGCGATGTATGCAATAGAAGGGGAAAGGATATTGCCATCTACCCACTATCTCCTGGCCTAGTTGCCTCATGAGTGGTAGCTTGTTATTGTCACTTGTGGGGTCCAGACCTGTCTTTCTAGAAGGATTAGTTGGAATTTTAAATTTTTATTCAAGTTTTCATGTCTGAAAATCTCGCGAAATCTACATTTTCACAATTTTGTTCCCTTGCGTCGAACCACGGAACCTTTCATAGATATTTGTGTAGAAACATGAACTTAACATTTCGTTTAAGTAGGAGAATCACTCTGAGATTACAGATTTTATTAGCGTTTGAATATTTGAGACAGGGAGATCAAAAATCCACTAACTCCAATTTTTTTTACAAAATTGAGTTATAGGCTCGATGATGCATTTTAGTTTGTCCCGCATGCGTGGAAGGCAAGAATACACTAATATCGACATTCATCTGCTTTCTGGGGGCTGTTTTAAAACTCGTGGAAGTCAGAACTCCACTTACTCCATGGAATAAGAGAGTTTTTGTATTCCAAGCTTAATTTCCAGGTAGGTGGCAACATTATCGCTCAACCAGCTGCGTAAAGTGATACGATATGGTATTCAGAAAGTCACAAAAATCTATGAAATGCATGTAAGTAAGACTGTTAAAGGCACAATATCGAGTCGATTAACTTCCAGAAACCCAATACAGATGCATCATTCCCCAGTCAACTAAAGTATAATTCAGCATTGTCATTGAAAGAAGAAAGCAAAAGGACTTGCAAAATTTAATTCAGTTTATTTCTGAGGAAAGTAGGATGAATTACCAAACTCTGTTTGCGGACAGTAATAATCTAGAATCTACATTCACAGGAAGAACTTGAGAGTGAGAGAAAAAAACAGAATCTGTAACATGAATGAGACTGTGTTAACATTTTGATATTGTTTGTGGTTTTATTTGTGTATTTTGGTGTGCTTTATGGTAATTTGTGATTTTCTGTCTCATATATTTGAAATTTTAAAAAATGTAGCAATGTTAATCTTAATAATAAACTTCCATTTTCTCGTATATTCCAATGTTTCATAAGGGAATTATGATATAGTTATCTTTTTTTCTTCACATGGTTCATATTTATTCACTTTTCTTAATTCATACACTGTGGAAGTCAGAAAATGTAGCGTAAGATAATGTAAAAGTTTAGGTTTTGAAGTATTTAATTGATAAAGAATGTAACTTTACACAATATTAATCGATACATGTACAATTTTTAGAGTTAGTAAGAGAAATAATAAGTTTTTTTTTCTCTCCTGTAAAATATCGTTTATTGAAGTTAGGAAGTTTTACATTTCCCTGTCTCATTTAGACACTCCAGAAAACTGTACTATTAATATTTCTGTTTGTTTGCATCGAACCCTGGAACTTCTGTTAGAAAACTGTGTAGACACATGAATTTAACACTTTCTGAAAGAAGTAGCAGAATCCTCTTGTGTTAATCAGACAAATCTGTATTTACTATTCATTTCACACTTGGTTTTTTCCCAATGTGATTCCTTTACAAGTTATAAGCTTGTCAACTCATAACTGACACAGTTTTCCTTAATATAAATTGCGCAATATAAAATATTCTTTGTGCGAGATCGTGCGTATTTGCTTGTTTTCCGCACAGAACTAATACGCGGTAAGTGTGAAATACCACATTCAGTATTCCCAACGTAACACACATAACAATTTCCCTCTTCTTACCGCTTAAGCGCGACATTCATTTTACTGCTGTAGGCTTTTAACATATTATTTTTAGAGACGTTTAACATAGTAATAATTATAAATTGGAAACTTACCACTGCAATTTCACCTAAATTGCAATGTTAATTATTATTTTTAAATATTTGCAAAAATTAAGTAAACTCTACTACTCCACGAAACTTATTGCATTCCTGATACAAGTAACATTAAGGAAGCCGTGAAAAAATCAACTAGATTCCAGTTGCCGATGTTATTACTGCAATATGTTATATAAATAATATTGTTAAAATATTAAAATGAAAAATAAATCATTACATAACCTTACCGATTGTTTTAAGTTCGCATTTATAGACTGGGGGAAAAAAAAAGACAGACGTATATCACGGCCTGCTGGAGTATAGTAAACACAGAAAACATTTTATAGCAACAATGTTGAAGAAAGATATTTTGGTTTTCCGAAGTTGCCGTCATTAAACAGAAACCAACATGGAGATTTAATTGCAACTAATTAGAACTTCGTCTTTCAGGTATGTACGATACACGAGCGGTATGTTTGTTTTCATGTTCTCGTTAATTAAAAAACCTCAACTACGTTTCGCTTTTTCAATCTTTTCCTCGACCATGAAAACGTCAACATACCGCTCTTGTAACGCATATTACTATTTTATATATGTATGTGCACACATATCTTAAGTATACTGGGAGAAATACACCTGTAGAATATAAACCTAGAACACTTTTCGTCAAATATAAGTTGTCATCTACCTCCATCTGGAAACGAAATGAGCGTTCTAAGCATGAGGAAGTACAGGTGTGAGATACAACTCTCTGAGGGTTAGTGTCCTGTCACTGCTTCTCTGCAACTGCGTGTATCTCAGATCTGATAGCAGCACAAGTCTCCTCTCCGCCTTTGTCTCTCGCTGCCGCAGTACAGCGCTCAAGATGTATTGCTGCAGTTACAAGGCCCTCAGCGTCTGCAGCGACTTCCCAATACTTTTACCTACCCTGCATAAAGTTATGATTCTCATGCATTCCAGAGTAGTTCATTCTAATTTAAAGGTTTATGCGAATATGTGTGTACTCTTGTCAGATTAATATTACTTTCTCATTATATCTCTTAACCCGAAGGAGACCGAGCATATTTAATTATTGTTCCCTTGAGAAATTTATATATTTTTAATTTAAGATAAAAAAAAATTATGAATAAACACATATTTTGCAATAATATAATTTAAAATATTCAATGCTTATAATTAAACATAAAATGTGACTTTTTCACTTTCATACTTCCTCTTCCCTCCCCTCTTCCTTATCCCCTCCCTCCTCCACTTCCTTCTGCTTCTTCTCCTCTTCCTCTTTCTCCACCTTCTACTTCTACTCTTTCTCTCCCTTCACCTTCTCATCCTTCTCATTTCCTTCTCCTCTTCATCTCCCTCCTCCTTCTTCTCCTCCTCATCTTCCTCTCCCTTCCCATCCTCCTCCTCCTCGAATTACTAAAATCATGATTAGACTGTGTTAAGGTAGAAGGTCATAACCCTCAAAAATTCATTTTCACACCATACTAATTATGGCTATTCTATAGGGTATGTAAAAGTATTACAAGGTGAATATAAAGTCTACTTTATTATAAACATTTATTACTGAAAAACTACACTTCATACTATACATTACCGTACCATACCGTATCGTATCATATCATATCATACAATACCGTACCGTTTCATAGCATATCATATTATACCGTACCGTACCATACCATAGCATACCATACAATACCGTACCGTAACACACCATACCGTATCATAGCATACCATACAATACCGTACCGTACCATACCGTACCGTTCATAGCATACCATACAATACCGTACCGTACCATACCATACCATACCGTACCGTACCGTACCATACCGTACCGTACCGTATCATAGCATACCATACAATACCGTATCGTAACATACCATACCGTATCATAGCATACCATACAATACCATACCGTATCATAGCATACCATACAATACCATACCGTACCATACCATACCGTATCATAGCATACCATACAATACCATACCGTATCATAGCATACCATACAATACCATACCGTATCATAGCATACCATACAATACCGTACCGTACCATACCATACCGTATCATAGCATACCATACAATACCGTACCGTACCATACCATACCGTATCATAGCATACCATACAATACCGTACCGTAACATACTATACCGTATCATAGCATACCATACAATACCGTACCGTACCATACCATACCGTATCATAGCATACCATACAATACCGTACCGTAACATACCATACCGTATCATAGCATACCATACAATACCATACCGTATCATAGCATACCATACAATACCATACCGTATCATAGCGTACCATACAATACCGTACCGTACCATACCATACCGTATCATAGCATACCATACAATACCGTACCGTACCATACCATACCGTATCATAGCATACCATACAATACCGTACCGTAACATACCATACCGTATCATAGCATACCATACAATACCGTACCGTACCATACCATACCGTATCATAGCATACCATACAATACCGTACCGTAACATACCATACCGTATCATAGCATACCATACAATACCGTACCGTATCATAGCATACCATACAATACCGTACCGTACCATAGCATACCATACAATACCGTACCGCACCGTACCATAGCATACCATACAATACCGTACCGTAACATACCATACCGTATCATAGCATACCATACAATACCGTACCGTACCATACCATACCGTATCATAGCATACCATACAATACCGTACCGTATCATAGCATACCATACAATACCGTACCGTACCATACCATACCGTATCATAGCATACCATACAATACCGTACCGTATCATAGCATACCATACAATACCGTATCGTAACATACCATACCGTATCATAGCATACCATACAATACCATACCGTATCATAGCATACCATACAATACCGTACCGTATCATAGCATACCATACAATACCATACCGTACCATACCATACCGTATCATAGCATACCATACAATACCATACCGTATCATAGCATACCATACAATACCATACCGTATCATAGCATACCATACAATACCGTACCGTACCATACCATACCGTATCATAGCATACCATACAATACCGTACCGTACCATACCATACCGTATCATAGCATACCATACAATACCGTACCGTAACATACCATACCGTATCATAGCATACCATACAATACCGTACCGTATCATAGCATACCATACATTACCGTACCGTACCATACCATACCCTATCATAGCATACCATACAATACCGTACCGTACCATATCATAACATAACGTATCATACCGTATTGTACCGTACCATACAATACCGTATCGTCTCATAGCATATCATAATATACCATGCAATATCACAGCGTACCATACCATACCGTATCATAACATACCATATTATACCGTACTGTATCATGCCATACCGTATCGTATCATAGCATATTATACCGTACTGTATCATGCCATACCGTATCGTATCATAGCATATTATACCGTACTGTATCATGCCATACCGTATCGTATCATAGCATACCCACTATACCGTACAGTACTTTATCATACCCTGTCATATATCATATCATACTTACCGTACTATACCATATGCTATGATATACCACACCATACCGCACCATACCACATCATACTACATCAAAATATGCTCTACCTTAATGTACCATACATCAACATATTATACCATTTATGCATTGTAGCATTCCGCACAGTGCTGTGTCATACCCTACCACGCATGCAATGGAATGAGTTGCATAACTTACGTGTACCTAAGTCAGGACTGGGCATCCAGACCCTAAACGGGGAAGCTTAATATTCATCCGTGGCTCAATCAACGCTGTGCGGTGTTCGGCGGGGAAGAAAAGGGATGAAGAGAAATCATATGGCTCCCCGTGAGAGAGTAGAATCCGCTCTTGCTGCCCAGCCCTGGCCTAAGTCATCAGCTGGCTCCTCAGTTCCTAGCATCACTCGTTCCTCTCCAGTCTTCTATATCTGTAATATATTCCCCCAGGGATGGTCTTCTGTACCTAGCTAGCTTTCTTCAGTCGTCGAGATCTCAGTAATAGCCTTATTTTTCACAAGATCTCCGAGTCCTCCAGAATCGTCACATTCGCGTACAATATCCATTTTGCGGCAGGCAGACGAGCTAGTACCAAGACAATTTTCTATTTTTAACCTGGAATTGATAATATGTTGTTTTAGTGTTTTGGTGGAATGAGGGGAAAACGGAGAACCCCAAGAAGAACTATCGCAAAGCTGGTTTGCCAGAGCTGGATATTGAACCCGGGCTCACTGGCACGACAATCTCACGCGCTAGCAGCCAGCCAGCAAGGCGGGTCACCTACCTGCTAACAAAGTTATTTGGAGAGCGTCATTGTAGAACAAACGCGGTGAGGATGTCCGTAATTAAGTTGCATGTTTTTGTGGAGGTTGGTAGTACTGCTGGACGGACGCGGCTTGCAGCCGTAAATAGAATAAACGTATACATGCAGCGGCTTATGCATGCAAACGGATTTCATCCATGCCTCGATGGCACTCCGAGCTCCTCTCCGCTTCACTTTCCACTCGATTTGTGAGGTAATAACATGCAAATGTATGTAAAACAGCCCCAGTATCGCATTGCTTTGCTGCGGGGGCAATTTAGAGCCTCTCTATGCCTGACTTGTAGATTGTTTGTGGTTTGTATACACACTCGACTCCCCCTTCCCCAAACTATCGGCGTCACCCAATCCTTGATTCGTTCGGTCCTCTTGTACACATTTTATTCCTCCATACAACTGTACTGAGAAAGTGCAATTTATATAATTATATGTATATTGAAAGTCCTCACAATGTAACCAATAAGCGCTTTTACACGACTAAGTTTTCGCCATTTGAGGTCAGAGACCCGGGTTCAAACCTCGGAATGGAATTTCTGGTTGACAAAATTATAGGCAGACTTTCTGTCTTTGCAAACCAAATGAGGGTGTACATTGTCGTTCAAATATATCTGATCTTACTAATCGATAATAATCGATAATTTCTTGGTGTAAATGTGGATTCTTTAGTTATTATTTTTATGACTAGATGGCGAAGATGTTAGTCACTGTTGCCAATAGTGGATAAATATACCCGCATTATAGAATTCAATTTTGTATCCCACTCTACTGACTGTAAAACAACAATGGGTGTAGTTTGAAACCACTGATATTGTCAATTACGAGAATATTTTCCTTAATCTACATAATCATCCCCTTCCGAAACTTTTTAATCGTCCCAATAATAGTGCCACCTATTGAGAACTAGCGGAACTCTTTCAGAGTTTGTCAATTTTTTATATCTTTGGTTCTGACATCCCATGGTTGGAAAGTTCACTTACGCGATCATAGACTCTTAGGTCAGATATCTGAACGTCAGTGTATATGGAACAAAAGCGTTAATTGAAAAAAATCTATCCTCGTAATGAACTCATCCCGAAAATTCCCCTCAACTTTGGGCACACAGATTACCGCAGAAGATAGTCAAATATAAAAGATTACCTGCTCGTATTAGAAGGGCTGTGTTCTTCAGTCAACTGTCTGAAGACAGATATGAATCTTATAAGCGACACCAATAAGGCATCAATAATCTTAGGAACTTAGTACCAAAATATTGCTTGCAAGGTGAGTATGGGTTGGGTTGGGTTTATTTATTGGGTTATATTACGACGCTGTATCAACATCTAGATTATTTAGCGTCTGAATGATATGAAGGTGATAATGCCGGTGAAATGAGTTCGGGGTCCAGCACCGAAAGTTACCCAGCATTTGGTCGTATCGGGTTGAGGGAAAACCCCGGAAAAAAACCTCAACCAGGTAACTTGCCCCGACCGGGATTCGAACCCGAGCCACCTGGTTTCGCGGCCAGAAGCGCTGACCGTTACTACACAGGTGTGAGTATGGGATGCAAATTATATGATTATGTCTCGTGACCAGAACATAGTACGAAATGTAAATATAAAAATTTAAAATTTATTCTTTGAAAAAAGTGGAAAAATTCAAGTACATTGAAGGAATAGTTACAGATATAAATGACACTCGAGAGAAAATTAAACGCAGAATAAATATGGGAAATGCCTGTTATTATTCGGTTGAGAAGCTTTTGTCATCCAGTCTGCTCTCGAAAAATCTGGAAGTTACAATTTATAAAACATTCATATTACAGGTTGTTCTGTATGATTGTGAAACTTGGAATCTCACTTTGAGAGAGGAACAGAGGTTAAGAGTGTTCAAGAACAAGGTGCTTAGGAAAATATTTGGGGCTAAGAGGAATGAAGTTACAGGAGAATGCAGAAAGTTACACAACACAAAACTGCACACATTATATTCTTCACCTGACATAATGAGGAATATTAATAGTAATATACGTTACAAGAGCGGTATGTTGACGTTTTCATGTTCGAAGAAAAGATTGAAAAAGCGAAACGTAGTTGAGCTTTTTTAATTTCCGAGAACATGAAAACAAACATACCGCTCGTGTATCGTACATTATTTTGTGCGAAGATCGTTTATTACATACCTGAAAGACGAATTTCTAATTAGTTGCAATGAAATCTCCATGTTGGTTTCTGTTTAATGACGGCAACTTCGGAACACCAAAATATCTTTCTTCCACATTGTTGCTGTAAAATGTTTTCTGTGTTTACTATACTCCAGCAGGCCGTGATATACGTCTGTCTTTTTTTCCCCTCAGTCTATAAATGCGAACTTAAAACAAACGGTAAGGTTATGTAATGATTTATTTTTCATTTTAATATTTTAACAATATTATTTATATAACATATTGCAGTAATAACATCGGCATCTGGAATCTCGTTGGTTTTTTCACGGCTTCCTTAATGTTACTTGTATCAGGAATGCAATAAGTTTAGTGGAGTAGTAGACTTTACTTAATTTTTGCAAATATTTAAAAACAATAATTAACATTGCAATTTAGGTGAAATTGCAGTGGTAAGTTTCCAATTTATAATTATTACTATGTTAAACGTCTCTAAAAATAATATGTTAAAAGCCTAAAGCAGTAAAATGAATGTCGCGCTTAAGCGGTACGAAGAGGGAAATTGTTATGTGTGTTAGGTTGGGAATACTGAATGTGGTATTTCACACTTACCGCGTATTGGTTCTGTGCGTAAAACAAGCAAATACGCACGATCTCGCACAAATAGCGATACAATCTACATTCGCTAATTTTTTGTGTTGCAGTTCCACCTGACATCCTAGACTACCCGACAAGCACGGATATGGTAGTGCGAGAAGGCACAAACGTGACCCTCCGCTGTGCTGCCACTGGGTCACCCCAGCCCACGGTCACGTGGCGCAGAGAGGGGGGTGAGAACATTCCCCTCGGCACTGGACAGGAAGGTAAGAGAGCACGCAGCATCCTTATTCAGCTGTTTTACTATACTTTTAGGTAGAATTCTTTATTCTTGAACAAGTCTTCAGATTTTTACGGAGAGCAGATATTACCATTCTGCCTGCCCATCAGTCTCCCACCTTGTATTTTGTAACATGAAGTGTTATATCTTACATTTGTCCCCAGAAGCTTTGATATTGTTTCAATAAACTTTTACACGTAAAGGATCGTGATGGAAATGCTGCGATTCATGCACATTTCTGAACGCTTGTCAGTATGACAAAAGAGCCAGCGAGCACAATATAAGATATTCTGCACTCTTTGAGAAGAACGTGGCAACTTTATCTTTGGTTTTCTTAGCATTCTCGTTGCGTGGAAGCGTTAGAACTGCTGCAGCGTCCATTTTTAAGTAATTCAAAAAATGAGAAATTTTGTGACAAACCAACAGGTGAAAAGTGATATGATATTTTTAAAATTTCAAGGAAAAAATTCATTCCGTTTGAAAATTTTCTGAAAATATTGTCATTAATCGTGCGTCTTCTAGACAGTAATTCATCAGTTGAAAGAATTTTCTCGACAGTGAACTAAATCTGGACTGATAAAAAGTCAGAAAAAAAAATTGAAACAGTTACAGCTTTGTTAAGTCTACGAATGAAAAAAAACCTTTCATTCCTCATTTGAAGAACTTAGTGTGAAGCTGTATAGGAATGAACAGATCCTTAAAAAGATACATTCTTCAGACAAGTACTTGTAAAATGTGTGTTAGAATTCAGTGTGTACAACAGGCCTATTATGTGCATGACTTCCCTGCATGTATCAGTACTGAAATTGAATTCTTAGTAACTATAATTATCTATATAGGCCTAAAGGAGTTATGTGTGTTTATGCATTTAATTCAAACCTTTAAGATACTCTGTAAATTTAATGTGCAAAGTTCTATCGTTGTATCTAATGTTACATGTATTTTCTTTAACATTTCAATGGAGAGTGACTAGGTAACCGTAAGTGGTTTTTCTTGAAATTGCCGATGTCCCCTGTTGGACCACAAAAAATCTGGTCAGCCTATCTTACATACTTTTTTTCGTAATAGCATGTTAATATTTAGTGAACAAACAAATTAAATAGGTCTACGTAATATTATCTTGTTTAATTATAATTAAACCCATTGGCTTTGGGACAATAATTGAAATTTTAAGGAGACACGTACAGTGTGTGAGTTTCAAAGGGAGAGAAAGCTATTTTTTGGTAAAAAAATGATTAAATTTAAAAAAAAATCTTTAAAATATCTGTGATATGTGTGGAATACATTGCATAATATATTGAGGATATTTGTGCCCTTATCGAATGTTGAGACGCCATTTTTTAAACTTCCTGCGCTCTGGATTTTTAAATCACAAGTCCCCTTTGATTGTTGGTTCCAGTAACTTCATTTATTCCCTAGACTATTAGGAAACTTTTCTCTATAACAGAATTTTGCTAATTCATTTCATTTTGAAAATATGTCTGTCTGTTTGCAAAAAAGAAAATCAATAAATTGTTATTAAATTTTAATTGTTTATTTTACAAATGTAATAATTACAATCATAATTATTTATTTATTTGTTTTTGTATATTTATTTATTTATTTATTTATTTATTTATTTATTTATTCATTTACTTATTTATTCTGGCAGAGTTAAGGCCATAGGGCCTTCTCTTATACTCTACCAGGTCACAAAGTAGGGACTAATATTAAAATTCTGTTACAGACAGTTTGTAGAGTATTCCTTTACAAGTAAAATGTAAAAAACTGTTCGAATGTATCATTAAAAATGGTTTGTATATATTGGTTTTAGTAAAATCCTCATTGTGTACATTTTTTTTTTCAAATCTGGGCCCCCAAATGATTTTTTCAAAATATTTGTATTTGGTAAAGTTGCTATAGCCATAAGCTCTCCATGTACAAAACATTAATATTTTACACTAAATAGGAAAAAAGTTGAAAAAAATATTGTGTTCTCCCCTTAACACTTCTATAATTTTCATCCAAAATGTATGAATTTTTAACTACATAAACATTCGTACAATACTACCACAAAATTAGTGTCATTAACTGGCGTCAGTAACTGACACTTGGAAGGAAATTAAACCCAGAATAAGTATGGAAAATGCCTGTTATTATTCGGTTACAAATCTATAAAGAAACCTGAAAGTTAGAATTTGTAACACAATAATTATATTGCAAGTTCAGAACACTAGCCAATTAAAGAAATCACGCTTCTGAATAGTCCATTCTTTATCTGTCGCCTAATATTATTTTACCCTAAACTCAAGAATAATGGTACTTTACAAACAACTTCAAATTAATGTAACTTTGAAATAGTACACATGTTTATATGAAACTTTTGCTCTGAAAGTCTTCGCAAATAAGCTCCGTAAGTGACGATAAATCCTCGTGAATCACCCTGTATAAACGGTAAGAAATTTACGGCAATTTAATGTTGAAATATGACGATTTTCATGAGTTGGTACGACGGTTGCGTTTCCTTTATGTGGCAACTCCGGGTCCGGCAGTTGATCTCCGAGGATGACGAAGGAATACGTAATACTACAACCACAACATCTATTCGTTATCCTCTTGTTTACATTGAATGGAATGTTTTATAAATCCAGTAAAGAGTGTCAGAATTTTCTGCTAATTAAACCCCACAATTGGCTTCAGTTCTTTTCCTGGTATTCCAAGTGATAGTAATTACGTCATACATTTCATTGGTGTAAGATCGGTTAAATAATTTAGACTGCAAAACTAATTTTAATTACTATGTGCAGTATTCGTGCAACTTAAACAAGTGATTAAAACATAACCTGAGTTTGATTACATTCGAAACAGGAGCCGCGAACCAGTCAGTAATGAGCGTTACGGAAAGGTGAATAACAATTAGCAGTACTTCATAGTTTCACGCCAAACAGCGTAACAAGAAATATCCTGAAGTACTGGTTTCCATAATTGAGACCTGATCTCCTTGTCTCTGTCTTTTATTTAGGCCAGTGGTTCCCAAAGTGTGGGTCATTTAAGGAGATGAGGGTGTTCACGAGATGATTTACAAAATAATGCAGAGTGAATCAAAAGTCTGGAACCATATAAATATCTTCCATACGCTTGATTTTCGATTACTACTGCGTGTTCAGTTCAAAGTGTGTCATGGCTCGCTGTATGTCGTCATGTGGCTAGCCGGTGAGCCTAGAGAATTCAATCTTCCTACACTTCCGCAGAGGCGTATTACCTAAATGCGAGAGAAGTTGCCTAGCAAGTACGGCGTTCATTCTGAAGTACGCAGAGTCCGTGGGAGTCCGTGGATACCCACGGACTCTGTAAGTACGTACCGATACGTGCGGTAACGCCGGTAGTGGCAGGAATGTGAACTGTTTGGAAACACGTACTGAGGTGAGTTTTTTTCTTACTGTCGGGATATGGCGAGAGAGTTAAGACGATTACTTACGTATTTGTTGACATTAACTTCGACAGTCAACATGGACATGTTGTGTTGTGGAATGTTGCGGTATGCAACGGATGATAACAAATACCCTGCGTACGACTTGCCCGCGCAAAACACAGTTCGAAAGAGGTTATGGTTGCACGCAGACCGTACAGACCGCCATCTGTTGCTACGACGTTCAAGTTATACAGTACACGTTCTCAAGTTCAGATTGAACGCCTTGACTAATAGGCAACTTCTCTGACATAAAAGCTGAAACACGCTTCAAATCGCTGACTCACAATAGTGACGTCATTACACACTTTGAAATGAACACCCAGTATAGGTGTTACCAGTATTTGTAAGACCAAATGCTCTACCAGTGACACATTAGATTCTAGCCCTCAGCTATCTCAAAAGCCGCCATTTTGAATGCAACTTTAAAATTTTAAATGGAAAGGGGGTCATGTAGGTACTCAAAATCATGTGAAATTTTCTGAAAAAAAAAAAAATAATGGTGCAATCAGTTTTGAGATACTCTAATCGTTTTCAAGTTATTTAAAGTTAACTGTCATAATGACACAAACATTAGTTACTGCATCTACAGATATTTTATAACATGGTGCAGTAGTAAGGAGACTTTGAAAAAGGAATTTTTAGGTAATTAACTTTTCCTGCTTTACTGTTTGGTTAACCTGTGCAAGTTTCAATGCATTGTTGTGATTATTTGAAGCTTTCCTGTAAGAAAAATCTTGATTTTCGTGATAACATTATCGAAAGAGGAAAGAATTGATATCATTCTTCATTCTGGTAGCTTAAGCCACAGAAATGTTGTAGCAGACTGAACTAACAGTTCTCTGGACATTGGATTGGTCGGCGTGGAATGGCCGCCCAGTTCTCCAGATTTAACACCCCTTGATTTTTTCTTTTGGAGTTACATAAAGAGCTTGATATATGAAGAGAAAATTGAGAATGTGGATAGAACATTTTGTAGCATTTCCGGGGTGACTTTAGTACAGGCTTCAATGATACGGTTCTTTAAATGTTTCACATTCTCAATTTTCTCTACACTCTGTGCAAAAAAAAAGTTTTATTAATATACATTTACTTTGTATTTAGAAACATAAACAATGTTGATTATAAGAATAAAATATGTTTCAGCAGTTACAAATTAAAAAATAATGTAATAAATGTGTCTGTTTTTCAGAAAGCAGCTTCTCAAATCTGGACTGCATATTTCATACACACAATAATATCATTTTCAAATCCAAGAAAATTTCTCACTTTTGTTTTGATGGTGATTGTAGACAATAAATTTATTTTGCATACATACGAGGTTGTAAATATTACAAAAAAATTAACCCTTTCGCTCCCAGCGTAGCCTGTAAGCTACATGTTCTTTGAAAACCAGAAGCTCTTATAAAATCGTAGAAATGTCAATCAGATCCAATGTAGCTTGTAAGCTACAGGTCTCTGGTATGTGTTCCTGCCAATTCTTAAAAACAACCTAAAATCATTTAAAGCAATAATTCAAAGCACAGATAAAGAAAAAAATATTTTTTTTCTATCAACAAAACCTTTTGGGTGTGAAAGGGTTAAGAACTACGTACTTTTCGAGGTATTCTTGCACTTTTTTGATCGAAAACTTGTCTATGCTTTTCCAAAAAAAAGTCTAGTTTAAACTTTCCAACAGTAAGTACACATTATTTCATCGAGTTTTTTGCGTCATATTTTCTGGAATTTCAGCCAGTTGAACGAAAATGACTAAAAGAGGTTTCACTATCCATCTGCCACTGTCGTAATTGTTGTGAGATTTTTTTCGTGAAAATGTTGTTTAAAATATTGTGGAAAATTAATTGTGTATCGGCAAAAGCTCGGTATTTGTCTATCGTACATAGCTAAATATTTTCCATGAGTTCTTTAATACACTGGAATGAATCATATTTCTTTTGTCAAGTGATGTCGACCAGAAGTCAAGTTTCTTTCTAAATCCACTAATTTTATCCCTGGCTGTTGTTATGTTAACATCTTGGCCTTGCAAACTGCTATTCAAAGTGTTTAAGTTTTCGAAAATATGAACAAGGAAGACCATTCTAAGAAACCAAAGAGAATTGGGAAATAGATTTACATTCTTCGATTTATCGTTTTGCATGTACCAGTGCAATAAAAGTTCTCTGTAAAACTCTTTTCAACACGTTACTCTATACTCCGGTATGATAAAGAATATGTTCATACAACGAACTCATGTCTTCTCAAATTTTGTAGAAAAATACGAGTTTGCTAAGCACTTCATTTGATTAAATTTACCACTTTGTATTGAACTACTACTGCAGGTGGTAGGCCCTAATAGTTTGAATTCTTATAAATGGTGTTTACGTAATATTTCATGTCACTGTTTTCTATTTTTGTCATTTTCTAGGTGGTATCCAATGGTTTTGAGTAAAATTATCGTTATTTTCAATTTTACAATAATTTGTATTTTTTCGGATGGGGTTAAGTACCGGTGCGGTAGTGGGGAAGGATCGCAAAAGATATTATCATCCAAAAGTGGATCGGCTTCAAAAAGTTTGGGAAGCACTGCTTTAGGCAATACATTTTTAATTGAAAGATGAGTTCTATTCAGTCAATACTTAACATAAACACAATAAAACATGTTATAATAACATTTACACAGATCTTAAAAACAAACGTTTTCGCCAATTTTGATTGGCATCTTCAGGTCGTGTAGGTCGAATGGAACATGTTATAAAAAGTGAACACTTGGTATATGACGTTAAAAACCAAAGTTACAACTGTAATATCACTTAAAAACAGAGAATAGAATATAGCAAAAAGCCTCCACGATGTGTGTAGAATCACTGTGTTGAAAGAGGCGTGTGTGAACCAAGGAAACAGCAAAACTCTTCTGTCATTGCAGATACAGTTTTCAAGATAGATTTGAAGGTGCTACGAACAGGTCGGTCGTGTGGCCGTTATGGAGAGCAGGAAAAATCCTGTAAATTGTAAGGTTAGAATGAAAGAATATTTAGAAGCATTTAAGTATTATTTAAATCTTCTAAAACAATACTTAACAAAAAATGGAGGAACGTCTTGAAATCCATGAGGACGGCGACACGACTGATCTTTACATTAAGTGGTAGCGTATGACGAAAACTGTATACGTTGCAAGACTGGTGGATGAGTGACCGTTACTTGCGTGTGATTTTAAACAGCGGGTTATTTGAATTTGGGTATTGTTCGTTGAGGAGCGGGCTATCATTATTATTAGAAAAGGTGGTAATATATAGTTCCTCCGCAGAATTCATATAATTATGATTGTTAATAGTCTTTAAGACCTGAAGGGCTTCTTCTATGCCAGTAAGTTCGTGATTAAGGGAAATGAGATGCGTGGCAAACTTTGATTTATTCCTATTGAATTTGAAGTCAGAGACGTGCTCTTTGTAACGCTTGCGAAAATTCCTTTTTGTTTGGCCAACGTATTTACTGGGACAGTTTTTACATTGTAATAGATAGATACCGCTATTGGCAAATTTATTGTAATTTTGAATGTTATTGGGAATTATATTATTAAGTTTGTTGTTGGTCCGGAATGCTACTTTAATTTGTTCTTTACTAAACAGGTTACCTAATTTGTATGATACATTACCGAAAAATGTCATGGGTTTCCAGTGGGTAGTTTTAGTCTTTTATGTTAAGTATTGACTGAATAGAACTCATTTTTCAATTAACGTTGAACTTAATGGAACCAATATGCCTTTGAAAATACATTTTTAGTTATTGGATCCTGGCTTCATTTTTTATTTAGTTCTTTTTTTATGCAATACTTCGTTGTTCTCAGAATTTTATTTCCACTGCATTTCACATCCATATAAATACAATAATATATTTTGAAGTGGCTACTTCTTTATTAGAGATACAAACGGGAAATCATCACATTTTATATGTAACAGGAAGCAGTGACGTCATTGGATGCTTATTAAATGGAACCGGATTTACTAGGCCACACTCACCATGACTGTGGTTTTCAGCAAAACGAGATGAATAACGTCAAAACAATGTAGGCCTAAATAGCGGGCTTTCATTTCAAAACTTCCCAGTCTAAATAACTGCTAAATTTAATTTAAACAAAAACCACGTCAATTTATTTACTGAGGGATGAGTTTGAAACCAGTGTTAATTGCATTTCAGTTTTCACACCCTCAACCTCGCCTCCCTGCCCTTTTAAATTTTATATGGCATTCCTGTATTATGAAATTATGATATTTAATTTAAATGGTATTCAGTTGTTTATACATGTCATTCATTTGTTCTCACATCTTTTGTTTTCTGTCGTTGCCTGACAATCTGGATTGTTGTTATTGTCAGTTGTTTGTAGGATGAAAAAAACAGTTTATTTTAGGATCATTTTCCAAATTTAATTACTTAAATTTACTGAATTAAATGTTCAAAATGTGTTCTGAAGACTAGATGTTGATAATGGAAACACATAGATTTCAGTTTACTTACCTTTCTGATGATTGTGACGACTCTAGTTCCGAAACGTTGACAGTTTCTACACCTACGACATTGTGCAACAATTCGAAATCCTCGCAAAAGCTTGAGTCGAAAGCAGTTTCGGATTTTCATCAATATAATATACCCAGACGCCTTTCTATTTTAGTTCACGTAAGGAAACGTAGCTTACTTAGTTAAGGCTGGTTCACAATAAACCGGGAACGAGAACCAGAATGAAAACGAGAAGCAGAGGACGTGAATATGAAAATTTTTGATTCACAATAAACCGAGAACGTAGACGATTATGCATATCGATATGTATGTCAATAACGATATGTAAAGTCGATATTACGCATTTTGATGTTATTTGTGTATAATTGACCAATGGAGTTCTCTCATGAGTAAAAGGCAGCCAACATAAACACAGGTTAACCAACTTCGAAATTTCAACTAAAACATTTCATTAGGTACGGTACTATAAATATGCCCATGCATCTTTATTATCACAACCTATTTTAAGTCTACCATAACGTAAAACAATTAGAGAAGGAACATTTGTAATAGAACAAAAATGAACACAACAGTAGTTATTGAATTGAAGCGTGAATATGTAGTGTGTAATACAACCAATACAGTAATAAAATATGATTCGCTTCCGATCGGTGTTCAAAGATGCAGCTATTGAAAGCCACGTAATCTCCTTCATTTTCTCATCTTTATACGAGGCGCGCCGCTTATCGTAAATGTGAGGATTTCAATATTAGAATCTCATCAAATAAAACTTGCTCTATGATGCACAGCACAGAACAAAATAATGCATAGCTTATGTCACGGTCTTCTTGCTACAAAATATACGACGACAAAATAGCTTTTAGATGGCAATAGAATGAATCTAGTGGGCTGTTATCGGAAACGTGAACGCCAAAGTTGAAACTTAGCCAACACTCCGTTCCCGATCTCGGGCTCCGGCAAGTTTTTCGTTAATTGTGAATGCTCACATTTAAATGTATACATTTTAACAATTATACCGTTTTCGTTTTCGTTTCGATTCTCGTTTCCGGTTTATTGTGAACCAGCCTTTATCCACACAGCGACCATTCTCTTGTGTTGCAGTAGCCAGCGTGGAGGGTCCTGTGTTCAGCATAATGAGAGTGAATCGGCTTCATATGGGAGCATATCTATGCATTGCATCCAACGGCGTGCCTCCAACCGTCAGCAAGAGGATCATGCTCATCGTACATTGTAAGATATGCTTGTTCCCAATGTAATAATACAGGGTGTAACAAATAATCTCCTTCAACTTTTAACATGTAAAGAACTAAAGACTTCGGATAAATAGAACCCGGTGCCATCACATGTTTTAATAAGTTAGATATAAATTTGTAACAATCTTATTTCCAACGTAATTATACAGGGTGTAACAAACAATCTCCTTCAACTTTTAACATGTAAAGAACGAAAGAGTCGGGATAAATGGAACCCGGTAACTTCATATATTTTAATAAGTTAGATATAAACTTGTAACATGCTTATTACCAACGTAATTATACAGAGTGCAAAATCTCATTCAATTTTTAACATGTAAAGAACGAAAGAGTGGGATAAATAGAACCAGATAACTTCACATATGTTATGAAGTTAGGTATAAATTTGAAACATGTTTATTCCTAACTTAATTATACAGGGTGTAACAAATAATCTTCTTTAACTTTTAACCTGTAAAGAACGAAAGAGTCGGGATAAATAGAACCCGGTAACTTCATATATTTTAATAAGTTAGATATAAACTTGTAACATGCTTATTACCAACGTCATTATACAGGGTGCAAAATCTCCTTCAATTTTTAATATGTAAATAACGAAAGAGTGGGATAAATAGAACCAGATAACTTCACATATGTTAAGAAGTTGGATATAAATTTGAAACATGCTTATTTCCAAAGTAATTATGCAGGGTGTAACAAATAATCTTCTTTGACTTTTAACAAATAAAGGACGAAAAAATCGGAATAAATAGAATCAGGTAACTTCACATATGTTAAAAAGTTAGATATAAATTTGAAACATGCTTATTTCCAAACTAATTATACAGGGTGTAACAAACAATCGCCTTCAACTTTTAACATGTAAAAAACGAAAGAGTTTGGATAAATAGAACCCGGTAACTTCATATGTGTTAAGAAGTTAGATATAAATTTGAAATATGTTTATTCCCAAATTAATTATACTGGATGTAACAAATAATCTCCTTTAATTTTTAACATACAAAAGACGAAAAAATCGAGATAAATAGAACCAGATAACTTCACATATGTTAAGAAGTTGGATATAAATTTGAAACATGCTTATTTCCAACGTAATTGTACAGGGTGTAACAAATAACCTTCTTCAACTTTTAACATGTAAAGAACGAAAGAGTCGGGATAAATATAACCCGGTAACTTCATACATTTTAATAAGTTAGATATAAATTTGTAACAAGCTTATTTCCAACGTAATTATACAGGGTATAACGAAGAATCTCCTTCAACTTTTAACATGTAAAGAACGAAAGAATCGGGGCAAATAAAACCCTGTAACTTCATAATATGTTAAGAAGATAGATAAAAATTTGAAACATGTTTATTCCCAATTTAATTGTAAGAGTGTAACAAATAATCTCCTTTAATTTTTAACATATAAAGGACGAAAAAATCGAGATAAATAGAACCAGGTAACTTCACATATGTTAAAAAGTTAGATATAAATTTGAAACATGCTTATTTCCAACGTAATTATACAGAGTGAAACAATCTCCTTTAATTTTTAACATGTAAAGAAAGGGAAGAGTCGGGATAAATAGAACCAGATAACTTCACCTATGTTAAGAAGTTAGATACAAATTTGGAACATGTTTATTCCTAACTTAATTATACAGGGTGTAACAAATAATCTCCTTTAACTTTTAACATATAAAGGAAGAAAATATAGGGATAAATAGAATCAAGTAACTTCACGTATGTTAAAAAATTAGATATAAATTTGAAACATGTTAATTCCGAACGTAATTATACAGGGTGTAACAATCTCCTTCAATTTTTAGCATGTAAAGAACGAAAGAGTCGGGATAAATAGAACCAGATAACTTCACATATGTTAAGAAGTTAGGTATAAATTTGAAAAATGTTTATTCCCAACTTAATTATACAGAGTATAACAAATAATATTCTTTAACTTTTAACATATAAAGGACGAAAAAAATCGGGATAAATAGAATCAGGTAACTTCACACATGTTAAAAAGTTAGATATAAATTTGAAACATACTTATTTCCAACGTAATTATACAGGGTGTAACAATGTCCTCCAATTTTTAACATGTAAAGAACAAAAGAGTGGGGATAAATAGAACCAGATAACTTTACATATGTTAAGAAGTTGGATATAATTGTGAAAAATGCTTATTTCCAACGTAATTATACAGAGTGTAACAAATAATCTTCTTTAACTTTTAACATATAAAGGACGAAAAAATCGGGATAAATAAAATCAGGTAACTTCACATATGTTAATAAGTTAGATATAAATTTGTATTTCCAACGTAATTATACAGGGTGTAACAAACAATCTCCTTCAACTTTTAACATGTAAAGAAGGAAAGAGTTGGGATAAATAGAACCCGGTAACTTCATATTATGTTAAGAAGTTAGATATAAATTTGAAATATGTTTATTCTCAACTTAATTGTATAGGGTGTAACAAATAATCTCCTTTAATTTTTAACATACAACGGACGAAAAAATCGAGATAAATAGAACCCGGTAACTTCAAATATGTTAAAAAGTTAGATATAAATTTGAAACATGCTTATTATCCAACGTAATTATACAGGGTGTAACAAATAATCTCCTTGAACTCTAACATCTAAAGAACGAAAGGATCGGGATAAAATAATAGAACCAGGTAACTATACATAATGTTAATATGTTTGAGACACGCTTATTGCCAATATAATTATGCAATGTGCAATAATTGATCTTCTTCAACATTTAACACCAAATTAAAAGTAATTTGATGAAATAAAACCAAATAATTTCACAGCCATTAATAAGTTTATGTAAAATTAAGACGTGTATTAAAATTTAAGACATGTTTGTTCCCAATTGAATTGTACAAGATATTAATAATATTAATCTCTGTTAAATAATTCTTGACATTTAAATAATGAAACAATATAAAATTACAACAGAGTAAATAATAAAAACAACTTCACGTCTGTTAACTTAGATTATAAAATACAAGACATCCTTCCTTTCAACATAATATTGTACAGAGTGTAACAAATAATATTCTTCAAATTTTAACGTTTAACATTTTTGCACACTGATTTCACATCAATTTATGCAAGAATTAGCTACAATAATGCCCATATGTTTGAAAATAAAAATTAGGTCACAAAATATGATGTAAATGTTAAAATATTTTATATAGGTCACACAAAAAATTAATTGTATTAAAATTAACAACTCTACATGTCTGAGAGTAGTCCGCTTTTTAGAAATAAGTGTTTATTAAATGCATTAAAAAACGTAAAGGTATCAGAGAAACCCTAATAATACCCTGGTTACCAAATGATATAACTGCATAATTTGTTTTCATACTCTGATGAAACTGACTTTTAAAAATATGATTAATAACGTTTTTTTATGCTTTTATCAGCTATTTTAAGTTATAAATCTTGTTATGGTACATTGAAATTTTTGTTAACTTGTGAGTTCATTTTCTTATAAAATCTTATAAGTTTAGAGTTTGCATTTTCTGATATTATTTGTTGTCGTTCACGTACATATATCCTTAAATTAATTTATTTCAGTGTAAGGATAAGAGGATACAAAATATGTTGTCTGAAACATGTAAAAGAGGAACAAAATTGAATCCAAAATGTGATATCGAGCTTTAGAACTAAAGAGAAAAATATTACACTAGCTAGCATAACGTCAAACAGAATAACTTCAAGAAATAATCTGTAAGTAAGGTCTATATTTTAATAATATTAATCAAGTTCAGAATGAATTTGCCGAAAATATATTATAATTCTTATATAAAACAAAATAAATGTTAACCCAGAGGAGGCCTAAACGAACTTATCCTTAGATGAAGGTGAAGATTAAGATGTTGTTTAATATACTGTTACGAATGTATCTGTTTAAGAATTTTCTTGTCTGTAACTTTAAATCCTTATATCACAGTAAAAGTAATTTAAAATTACTGTAAGGTCAGTCTCTAACCGGAAGATATAATAATACTGTTATAATTTAATAGCCAAAAAGTTATTTTACATTGATTAATACAAAATTTAAATCTCTTTTCAAAAATCATACCAGTTTCTTGTCATATTTTTCAGTTCCCCCGATGATTTGGATCCAAAACCAATTGGTGGGAGCACACGAGGGTCAACAAATGACCCTAGAATGCCATTCGGAGGCGTATCCCAAATCAATCAACTACTGGACGAGGGATAGAGGAGAAATTATTGTACAAGGTAAGAAGAATGTTCATATTAATTCATGGGTAATCGGATGTATTAATTTGTTGACAACTGTTCAGGGATGATAGAGAAGGCAAAGAGGAACAGTTTTTGTTTGTGACAATAACTGACAAATGTACCGTTTTCCGGTAGGAGCGTTTACAGGTTGGGTAGCAGCTGCGTACTTTGCCATCGATGCCAGGGACTTTCAGAATGCAATATTCCAAGATCGTTGGATTGGAAGAGGTGAACCTATAACTTGGCCACCTCTATCGCCCGATCTTAACTTACTTACTTACTTGCTTACTTACTTACTTACTTACTTACTTAATTACTGGCTTTTAAGGAACCCGGAGGTTCATTGCCGCCCTCACATAAGCCCGCCATTGGTCCCTATCCTGAGCAAGATTAATCCAGTCTCTACCATCATATCCCACCTCCCCCAAATCCATTTTCATATTTTCTTCCCACCTACGTCTCGGCCTCCCCAAAGGTCTTTTCCCTCCGGCCTCCCAACTAACACTCTATATGCATTTCTGGATTCGCCCATACGTGCTACATGTCCTGCCCATCTCAAACGTCTGGATTTTATGTTCCTAATTATGTCAGGTGAAGAATACAATGCGTGCAGCTCTGCGTTGTGTAACTTTCTCCATTCTCCTGTAACTTCATCCCTCTTAGCCCCAAATATTTTCCTAATCACCTTATTCTCAAACACCCTTAATCTTTGTTCCTCTCTCAAAGTGAGAGTCCAAGTTTCACAACCATACAGAACAACCGGTAATATAACTGTTTTATAAATTCTAACTTTCAGATTTTTTGACAAAAGGCTAGATGACAAAAGCTTCTCAACCGAATAATAACAGGCATTTCCCATATTTATTCTGCGTTTAATTTCCTCCCGAGTGTCATTTATATTTGTTACTGTTGCTCCAAGATATTTGAATTTTTCCACCTCTTCGAAAGATAAATCTCCAATTTTTATAGTTCCATTTCGTATAATATTCTGGTCACGAGACATAATCATATACTTTGTCTTTTCGGGATTTACTTCCAACCCTATCGCTTTACTTGCTTGAGGTAGAATTTCCGCGTTTTCCCCAATCATTTGTGGATTTTCTCCTAACATATTCACGACATCCGCATAACAAGAAGCTGATGTAACCCGTTCAATTCCAAATCCTCTGTGTTATCCTGAACTTTCCTAATGGCATATTCTAGAGCGAAGTTAAAAAGTAAAGGTGATAGTGCATCTCCCTGCTTTAGCTCACAGTGAATTGGAAAAGCATAAGATAGAAACTGGCCTATACGGACTTTGTAAGTTTCACTAAGACAGATTTTAATTAATCGAACTAGCTTCTTGGGAATACCAAATTCAATAAGAATATTATATAAAACTTTTCTCTTAACCGAGTCATACGCCTTTTTGAAACCTATGAATAACTGATGTACTGTACCCTTATACTCCCATTTTTCCTCTAATATCTGTCGAATACAAAACATCTGATCAATAGTCGATCTATTACGCCTAAAACCACACTGATGATCCCCAATAATTTCATCTACATATGGACGATCTTACCTACTATGAATTGTATTTGTGGGAGGAGATTAAACGTCTGGTATACTTTAGAACAGTGGTTTCCAAACTTTTGAAGGCGATACCCACTCTTGGGTGAGACATTTGTTTGCGACACCCCCACTACCGTACCCCATTCGAAAAATACAAATCTCTGTAAAACCGAAAACGCGATAATTTTGCTCAAAAACCAGTGTATACAAACCAAATACCTGCAAGGCAAGAAATTGGAATATGCAAACCTATTTTCCAGTTCTCTATGAAATGTTTCATATAAAACAATTTTTATCTCAAAAAGGAAGCAAAAACGAGTAAACTGTATTACATTTTTTTGTTTGAAATATCGCAAAGAATAACCCCCTGAAATTAATGACGTTGCTTACGGTTCACTCTGTGTATTTTATACTTTCGTGACATTCCTTTTAATAAAGTCAGAGGTTATAAAGTTTTCCGTTGTGTGAAAATAGGGGGGGGGGATTTAAGTTTATGCTTCATTTGGTTGCATAATACATTATTTAGTTTATGTTTATATTTTGTGTAACAGTCCAAGGGAGTTTCATTCGTAACATGATAAACGAAATGAATTGTTAAGAAACGCTAACAATAAAACTTATAAAAACACAAGAATGTGTCATTTTCGTGGCACCGAGTATTTTATTATATTTTGTCTTATATCTTCACCTGGAGTTAATCCTGCATGTTATGACTAAGGAACGGATGTTGATGGAAAATCATCTTCTTATTTTTCACATTAGGATGATGCCTATTAATATAGAAACCCTTTCTATGTTAATCTTAACGTAAAAAATTAATTTCTTATATTACATTTTTTGCATTTTTGCACTAGTAGGTCATTTTTATATTTTTTTTATTCAGAATTTTTTGGTCATTTTTAATATTCTGAAGAACTTCTAGATCATTTTGAATGCATTTTTCTTCCTTCTTTACACATAGGCCTGTTAAATCTTTTTCTAAGCAAACAGATGAGTAGTAGGCCTTACTACTGAATAAGAGTGAAGTTTGAGTTTCATAGTTTGGAACGAACTCTAAAGTCCATCCCTCATTTCACTGAAGGCTTCACCTCACACAACAGAAGTAATATAAAATGCTTGACAACAGCTTAGTTTAAGTGAGGACTTTGACCGCTACCGTTCTTTTGTTGGTACGAGAGTGTCTTTAGAATTTATTTTTGGAAGGAGGGGAACTTTCACCGTTTGGTAGACAATAAAACGTTGTGTACCCAATATGGTTCGGAAGGGATTTACTACAGTAGACAGTATTTTTAACACAAAAATTGCAAGAATGCACGCTGCGCCCACAATTTGTTTTGTCATTTGCATTCCCCATCTGGAAGGTCTCGTAACAAAAGTGAAGAGCGGAAGGAGGAGGAGACGAAGAATGAAGGCACTGACATGGACCACTCCTGATTGAAAAGCTTTGTAAACCCTCATTAAAGACTATAGTTTTCCCTTAAAGCTTTCATTTTGTTGCACGTTCTTTTCCTTTATCTTAGCCAAATTCCAGGAAGTTGCCTCCTCTCTCCGAGATTTGCAGGGCAGTCATTGAAACAAAGTGAAGTTGTGGTGCGAGTATTTTGAATAATATTTACATGTCGTTTTCTTTTAATTTTATATCTTTTTTTTTTTCATTATTTAAGGGCAATTTATTGATCATTTTAAGTAGATTTTTAGGTCATCAACATCCGCCCTCTAGTTATGACACACGCTGTATATTTCTGTCTACGATAATACTGCCACGCGTCAATTATCAGACTCCAAATAACTTAAAATGTTTTATATGTATTTTAGATGTAATTCCTCTTAATACAAAAACTATGAAACTAGCCCAGTTTTACTGTGGCCCTCAGGCTATATTTGGGGCTTGATGGCTAACTAGTAACTTGAGTTGAAAACAGATTAACACGTGTATAGAGACAGAGGGAGAAAGAGAGAGTGAGATGTTGATGTACTCGTCAATAAGGTTATTACTGTCTGCTGAGGTGATATACAAGCCCAAACACTGGTCAACAGACAGAGCGCACTATATCTCTTCAACTTTTTTGTGTGCGGAGTCCTTATAAAATATCCCAGAAGCCACAATACTCGCACCTTTGTTACACGAAGGCAAATATAAGCCCAGAGGCTTCATAGCTACATAAACATAGCGCTTAGAAGTGACGTTCAAACCCCAGGTCTGCAGATCTTGTTAGCTCGTATACTTGGGAGTAATGGGGAATAACGAGACACCTCGGTGATAGAAACTGGAATTCGATTACATTCCCCTCCCCTCCCAAGAGATGGTATAGCGCTATAAAACATGACGGCCCAACCTTTTACGATCAAAAACTTCATCTGTTTTTATGATACAGTCCTACTTCGAACTGAAGCACCGCTTGATTGGTGGCACTGCGGCCTATTTTCTTTTCGCTGTATGTTTAACATTTCAGACAGGGACTTAATCGTGTTATTTAAGGCCGAGGAAGCTTTAACATGATGGTGAAGCAAATTACGGGCCATTCCGCATTAAGTCTCCGGTCTGTATTAAGGGGGAGGGGTGTTTCCAGTGTTGCGGGAGGTTGTAGAGGCAACGCTTTGGAGGAAAACGATTTTCTTCTAGATAAGATGTTCCTTTTTGCTGTCTGCGGATGGTAATGCTCGGTGAATCCTGGCGTCTGTACAAAGAGAACATCCAGGTTCTGAAAGAAAATGTATCCAATATTGAAGCTATACATGATAACATTGCATAAATAGTCCAGATAAGCTGAAAGAAAATGGAGTTTGTATCTAAGTTTAATATATAGCCTATGTCTAACGAAAAAAATATATATATACAGGATGTTTCAAAAGTGATGGTTTAATAATAATAATAATAATAATAATAATAATAATAATAATAATACTTACTGGCTTTTAAGGAACCCGAAGGTTCATTGCCGCCCTCACATAAGTCCGCCATTGGTCCCTATCCTGAGCAAGATTAATCCAGTCTCTACCATCACATCCTATCTCCCTCAAATCCATTTTAATATTATCTTCCCATCTACGTCTCGGCCTCCCTAAAGGTCTTTTGCCCTCCGGCCTCCCAACTAACACTCTATATGCATTTCTGGATTCACCCATACGTGCTACATGTCCTGCCCATCTCAAACGTCTGGACTTTATGGTCCCAATTATGTCAGTTGAAGTATACAATGCGTGCAGCTCTGTGTTGTGTAATTTTCTCCATTCTCCTGTAACTTCATCCCTCTTAGCCCCAAATATTTTCCTAAGAACCTTATTCTCAAACACCCTTAATCTTTGTTCCCATTCCGAGGCTTACTGTTAGGTTTCGTAACAAGCTGTTTTTTACGGTGATGGTTTGTTAGCCCTTCGCCCAACCCCCAAGCTGGAGGACCACCCCTTATCGGCTGTCCACGACTGCTTATCCAATGTAATAATAATTATTTATTTATTTAATCTGGCAGAGCTAAGGCCAGTAGGTCTTCTCTTCCGCCCAGCCAGATTCTAATTCTAATTGAATACAATTGCTTACATAGTTGTTACATTAATATCTAGACCATGAAACAACATGAAAGTAAATAATGAAAGTTGGATAAGTAATGTTAGTGTGACAATAATAAACATTGGTAAGAAATAGTTATAATAATAATAATAATAATAATAATAATAATAATAATAATAATAATAGGGATGAGAAGTAAAAACGAAGAGAAGCAAAAAGTTACAGTAAATATCAGAGTGCTGCATTGGAGTTAAATCGCTCGCTTGAACTCGGTCGAGTGTCGCACCCTCGAGTGAGATTCGATCGGTCATGATACGCTCGTAATAAATAGAAGCACAGTACAAGGTCATCTCACCGACATGTCTTATCTTGTATGGAAGGCGACAGATAAGATACACATATGTTTTGCTCACACGGTAAAAATAAGGCTTTATTTTCTGCGTTTATGACAAACGTTTAATGGAACAGTCAATGGAACGTACCAAAACAGGAACATGAAGTTATAAATAAAATAGTATGAAAAACTTCGATATACGGTTATTATTGCTAATTAATAATTATTCAATATTTGATTTACCACATATATAATATGATAGGTCCATACATAGAGTTCTGCCTATACACTGCGACAATGTAGAAACGTTTTACAAAATATTATTGACATAGCAGTAGATTAATAACAATGTTAGTACAGGGATAACGTCACAGAAAATATAATAAAACGAATAATCATGCTGCACAACTGTTACAGACGCAAAGATTAATACACTAATTATTATTATTATTATTATTATTATTATTATTATTATTATTATTATTATTATTACTACTACTACTAGAAAACTTTGATACAGTTCTTGCATTATCTTGATTGTGTTCTCTGTTTATAATAATTATATATACATCCAATAACATCTATCAGATGTGGCAAAAACAAAATCACTTCTGTGTGGGGAAAAAAAGACATTTTCCTACAACATTTATATTACATTTTAAAGCAAGTTTTGTAGTTGTACTATGGAGAGGTTAGTTAAACACTGCAAAGTTTTGAAATGTTAAACATCTATGATGTTACTACACAGTTCATCACTGTAATCAGAACGAATATCTAACGCTCGGCTTATACCGTTCGAGGATTTATCGCTCGTGACAATTTTACCCATCATGCATGTGCGCTATTTATCGGATTATGCTATGAACTACTTGGCGCTCGAGCGAAAACGTCCGATGCAGACCTCTAGTAAATATGGATCCGCAAATTAACCGTTTACGAGATAATGTTATTTTGTGCTATTTGGGGGCCGCCAAATATTAAGTATACTAATTCCAACAAAATCATTGACAATTTTATTTAATTTATCAATCACGAGAAAATAACATTGATAATTTTGGCTTCAACACCACAGAAATGTGAGTGAACATAGGCCCTACACAAAATAAACATTTTTGTTTGAACAACAGTGAAGTGTGTGGCTAAAAAAGGTACAGTACAGTATGAACATGTTAACTGAAGAATTTTTCAGCAGGTGTTCAAAATGCTGACCGTGCACTTGAATACATCTGTCTTGTCTTCTCCGCAAAGACCCAAGAAAGCGCTCGAGCAATTCTGGGTCATTCTTCATTTGCTGGAAGATATCTACAGTCCGATGCTGCAATTCTTCAGGTGTGGTGATATCTGTTATGTATACTAGGTTTTTTGTATAACCCCATACACAAAAATCCAAAGGATGTAAATCCGGTAATCTAGGTAAAGGTCCTCCTCTACCTATCCACCGTTCACCATATCGTCTGTTTAGATATGGTCTCACACTTAGAAGGAAATGTGATGGGAAGAGTGCGACAATGAGAAGCGTAAATGTTGCCGCTTTACCCTATCCAGGCGCTCGGTTCAATGGCGTCCATAATTAGCAAGAAAGTGCCATTATCTTGTAAACAGTTAATTTGCGCACTCATGTTTGCTGGAACTTTCTTGTCTCTTCGGTTTTTTACTTTTCACCCTTAAGTATTTGACCATCACTTGAAACATCCTATATATACAGGGACATCATTTTATTTTTAATAACATTTTTAATATTAACCTGGCTATACCTTTAGAGAACCGGAAAACCCATTCGCTACCCCCTTCCACAACTGGAGTTCGATGATACTGGCGTAAAACACAAACAAATCACTTTACTAGCTATAGGTGGGAAGAAAAGTACTTCATCCATTTACGTAAACTAGGAAATATCTCGATTTTGAGTTCGATAATTTTCATTAGGATTTTTATTTAATCAAAATGCAGTACTGTATTAAGAATAAGTGTTTTTACTCACGAACTGAGCTATCCATGCGAACGTATTCATTATGCAGTGTATATTATACTGTCTACAGCACATTAGCGTACAATATAGAGAATAATGAAGTTCAATTGAAAAATAATCATAATATGTATATTTAAACACATTTTTGAAGATGGTAGCCATTCATTTCGATAGCCTACAGGCTTAAGTTCTTTTGTGCATATTATCGCACTATAGACTATTGCATCTAATTCCAATTACCAGTTTCGTCCTTCGTACTAGTAACTCATGTTGAAATAATTCTGTACCTACTCTATAAAAGATTACCTTATGCAATGTAAATTCAATCTTCACTTCTGCCCGACTCGCATAGATAAAATTACT
Source organism: Periplaneta americana (assembly GCF_040183065.1). Taxonomy (NCBI): domain Eukaryota; kingdom Metazoa; phylum Arthropoda; class Insecta; order Blattodea; family Blattidae; genus Periplaneta; species Periplaneta americana. Next base: position 17,110,856 of record NC_091131.1, on the reverse strand, counting down.
CAGACATGCTATCTACTGTCCGTCCAAGTGGTTATTCCGCAGGATCGTAGAAAGGGGGGAAATCACGTGACAGTTAATTACTTAATGAGGCCCTTTTATTTAAGTTATTTTAAACAGTTGTGTAATATTACGTAAACGTCCAATTCCTAACAGAAATGAATGTTTTCAGAAAAGAGCTAAGACAGCCTAGCTTTTACAGAGGGGTGTGCAGAAGCAGGTGGGGGAAATCGGGTTGCGACGTAGGCAAACGGACAGTACTTGTGTGCGAAAATATGATTCAATATTGAAAGCTCTTTCGTCACTGGAAAACGCGAACATATTTATGTAACGTACTATACTAAGTAACTCAGTACTGTTTACTATAAGCGGCCTTGATTCTGTCTGGAAAACAGTTGAAACTTCATTAGTAGAAGGGGTGGGAGTGAAGTACATTAAAAGACTCAGATACAATAAAAATTGAAGTAAAAATAAAATGATGTCTCTATATATATATATATATATATATATATATATATATATATATAGAGAGAGAGAGAGAGAGAGAGTGAGAGTGAGAGAGTGAGAGAGAGTGAGAGAGTGAGAGTGAGAGTGAGAGTGAGTGAGAGAGTGAGAGTGAGAGTGTGAGAGAGTGAGAGTGAGAGAGTGAGAGTGAGAGTGAGAGAGTGAGAGTGTGAGAGTGAGAGTGAGAGAGTGAGAGAGTGAGAGTGAGAGAGAGTGTGTGTGTGTGTGAGTGTGAGAGAGAGTGCGAGTGCGTGCGTGTGTTTTTTTTCTCAAAAAGGGTTTCTGAAAAATGGTAGGCGATAAAATATAACATAATCATTAAAATCTCAACTTCACGGATCAGGCATCTTGCCCGTTCCGGCTTCACAGCTGTTTCCATGGCCACTCTCGATCTGTTTCTCCCCTTGGCTGTTTTAAGGAAATCTACTGCTTTCCATTCTTAATAAATGTTCAGTTCAATTTTGTCCTTTATCTATTATTTCATTACATGCTGATCTAATGTGTAATTCTTCCGTAATTTCATTATTCTTTATTTTATCCAATCGTGTACAGCCTTTAACGGTCCTAAGGAATTTAATTTCTGCCGATTCAATTTTGCACTTGTTTTTGAGTTGGTGCCCAGGTTTCTTATAATAAAGTGACGTGAATAGAGCCATTCCCTTATAGAATTTCATTTTCGTCAGATAACATTATTTCCAATAAAAATGTAAATAAACAAATCCATTAGTTTGAATCATTTCCGAAATAATTGCAGTTTAAATATTTTTACAAACGATGTCAATTATCGTGTATAGCAGCCTTTCCTTACCCCATGACTCTGGAGGGGTTGTTCTAAACCATCCGTTGTGATCCCGACCTACTGACATACGCTGTCACGCGTGCGTTTCCTTGTTAAGCTTGTATTTCCCTTATTGTCCTTGCATTCTACATTTTCTCTTTGTATTCTCCATGCTTCTTGTATTCCCATTTTCTCCCTGTTTTCCCTTGTTCCCCCTATATTCTCCTTTTCGTCTTTCATTCCCTATATTCTTCTCGCATACCCCTTGTTCTCCTTTTATTCTCATTATCCTACTTGCATTCCCCTTGCTTCCTTTGTATCCTCCTTGCCTTTGTCTTCCTCTTGTTGTCTTTATTTTCTCCTGTTCACCTTGTCTTTCCCTTGTACTTCTTGTATTTCCCTTTGTTCTTCTTACATTCCCCTTATATTCTTCTTGTTCTTCTTATATTTCCCTTAATCTTCTTGAATTCCCTTAAACCCTTCATATATTCGCTTCTTCTCATAGCCACTTTGTTCTCCTTGTATTCTGCTTTTAATTCCTGTAGTCTTCATGTTCTCATCTTCCTGTTGTATGATTCTTGTACTCCCTTGTTCTCTTTGTATTTCATTCTTTCCCCTTGATTCTTCTTGTTCTTCTTATATTTCCCTTAATCTTCTTGAATTCCTTTAAACCCTTCTTATATTCGCTTCTTCTCATAGCCACTTTGTTCTCCTTGTATTCTGCTTTTAATCCCTGTATTCTTCATGTTCTCATCTTCCTGTTGTATGATTCTTGTACTCCCTTGTTCTCTTTGTATTTCATTCTTTCCCCTTGTATTCTTCTTGTTCTTCTTATATTTCCCTTAATCTTCTTGAATTCCTTTAAACCCTTCTTATATTCGCTTCTTCTCATAGCCACTTTGTTCTCCTTGTATTCTGCTTTTAATTCCTGTATTCTTCATGTTCTCATCTTCCTGTTGTATGATTCTTATACTCCCTTGTTCTCTTTGCATTTCATTCTTTCCCCTTGTATTCTTCTTGTTCTTCTTATATTTCCCTTAATCTTCTTGAATTCCTTTAAACCCTTCTTATATTCGCTTCTTCTCATAGCCACTTTGTTCTCCTTGCATTCTGCTTTTAATTCCTGCATTCTTCATGTTCTCATCTTCCTGTTGTATGATTCTTGTACTCCCTTGTTCTCTTTGTATTTCATTCTTTCCCCTTGTATTCTTCTTGTTCTTCTTATATTTCCTTTAATCTTCTTGTATTCCCTTAAACCCTTCTTATATTCCCTTCTTCTCGTATCCACTTTGTTTTCCTTGTATTCTGCTTTTAATTCTTGTATTCTTCATGTTCTCGTCTTCCCCTTGTATGATCCTTGTACTCCCTTGTTCTCTTTGTATTTCATTCTATTTCTCCTTTATCTCTTATTATATTCTTCTCCTTGTCCTTGTATTTCCTTTGTCCTCATTATATTACATTTCTTCTCCTTGTACTTCCCCTTGTTCTGCTTGCATTCCTCTCGTTTTTGTACTCTCCTCGTTCTCCTTGCATTCCCTTTTCTTGTATTCTCATTGTTTTTATTGTAGGCTTATTCCCCTTGTTCTCCCTGTCTTCCTGTTATCTTTATATTCCCTTTGTTTTTCTTAATTTATCGCACTACACTCTCGTCGTTCTACGTAAAGATAAGCATCATATTAAAAGTATCCTATGCGCCTGTCGATTTTTTAATCCTTGCAGACTCATTTTTAGAGATTATGTAGTTCAAAAATCGGCTATGGACAAATTTTCTCTGATTGTTTCAATGTTTCCCTATATTATTCTATCGGTTCCATGATCGCTAAACCATCAACTCGTCATCTCCGAGTAGCTTCTGTATTTTAAAACGAACATTAAATGAAGACCAAAGGCAATATAAAATGAATCATTTTACACGCTATGACATTTCAGCTTCTGAAGAAGACCAACTGGTGCGTGAAACCATATGGCTCATCCGACGGTACAGATTCCAATCTAAACGGCATATTGTAAAAGGATTGATATGGTTAAGAGATGTCTTTTCTGGGAAAAGCTATTGCGCATAAAAGCACTCAAGAGAAATCAATGATCCACGGAACATAACGAAGTCTCGTAGGTTTTCAGAAGAGCTGGTTGTAGCCAACAACAAAGCTCCTCCTGACAAGTTATCTTGTTTGCCAAAATACTGCGATAAAATTAATGTTGCGTCGAGATCCTTAGATAGGAGCAAGTGGCTACCCGTATCACATTTTTGTCTACAGGACGTCCTGGAAGTCTGTAGACCCTTATAATATCTACAGAGGTGTGAAAATTATTTGAATAATCTTAATTTTAAAGGTTTTTTAATAGTTCCTTCACAAATATTCATTGAATTAATGAATATTGGTATATAATATTACTATACTGATGTAGGATATATTTACTACTAACGATGCCGGAAAGCATTGTTGTACATTGGTATTTTTCTTATTTTACAATTGTTATGGGAATTCAGAAATTATTATATTATGTTGGCGGAATTGGAAACATCAAAAATTAATTAAGAAATGCTTTAAACAAATTGTTCTTTGCGTTTACATTGTTGTGAAGGTTCAAATGAACGTATACATCTGTTTTGTGCATATAATGTTTTATGTTTCCAATTCCGCCAACATAATATAATAATTTCTGAATTCCCATAACAATTGTAAAATAAGAAAAATACCAATGTACAACAATGCTTTCCGGCATTGTTAGTAGTAAATATATCCTACATCAGTATAGTAATGTATACCAATATTCATCAATTCAATTAATAATTGTGAAGGAACTATTAAAAAACCTTTAAAATTAAGATTATTCTAATAATTTTCACACCTCTGTATATTAATAAAAAACTGTAACTAAATTTTTCTGGTAATTTTCCCTATTGCAATAATAATCGATGTAAACATATAATTAACTCCTGAGAAAATAGCATTTTTTAAATTTTTGTCTGTCTGTCTGTCTGTCTGTCTGTCTGTCTGTCTGTCTGTCTGATTTCCACGCGATACTGGCCGAATCGAATTTTATGAAAATTGGTAGGCCTATATAAACTACTTTGAATCCCAAACGTCACAATTTCTTAAATTGTAGTTCTCTGCTTCCGTACTATTCTGTTAATTTATTTTTCATTATTCCATTCTTTTCCTATAAACGGTTTATGTTTATGTTTGGTACTTATCTTTTTATCTTTACATGTACTTTCTTATTTTTGCTTGTAATAAATTTTAATTCCTATAGTCGCGTCGCTGTTATTTCCGGCGTGACTCCTCCTCTTTCCTTACGCCTTAGGAAGTGAAGGCTCTATAAAATCTAGGTGGGTAGTATCGTTCGCCATTTTTGTTCTTTCGTTGTCGAGCTAACAAACGATAAATCTATTTGCTACACCGTTAAACATGATCATGTCGTAGCTCCTATGATAATAAATCAAACGCACTGTAATTGAGCGGCAAATAACTTCCTCGTGTGCTTTCTGCGAACGCCAACAAAAGAATAAAAATGGCGGGCGATTATATTAAGTATTTATCGAGCCTTAGAAAGTGCATAACGTCATCAGCAGCACACGTTTAAATGTAGCCGACCTGCAACGTGATTGGCTGCCGGAAATAAGAGCGACGGGACTATAAATAACATGGTCGTAAGAATGGAAGAATTCATAACGTATTAATAATGTATAATGTATTTAGCAAAAGACTTGGCAACTCTGTAAAATCTGACGTTGGCACGTGTCAAAGCTTCTTTCAAGCAGGAATATGGGGCGAGGACGTTAACCCTTAAATTGATAAAGTAGCCTATAGGATACAACAGGTTAATAGGCTATATGCTATAATTTTAATAGAACAATAGAAAAAAAATGGTAGGAAAATTAAAAATTTCACAATACTATAATATTGTACAACATATAAACATATGGACATTGCGATAGTTGTTTTCTTTACGGTCCGACAAGGTTTAATAAACTAGTGTGAGAAATGAAGCTTTGCCATCTCATCCTGCCTAAGGTTTTTCCGTGGTTTTCCTAAGGCGTTAAGACAAATGTCGGGATGAGCCCTAAAAGAAATGGGCCACGGACCTGCTTTCACTTCCCCAGACATTGGTGACGGCTCAAAATTAATGATTATTCACATCGAACTCGGGCCCTAACAGAATTCAATCGTCCCCTTGTACAGATCAATGGAGTCATCAAAGAGTCAATTGGCTGGTCTCCTGATCTGAGAAAAATCAACAAAGAGCCAATTGGCTATTGCCGTTAAGATTAATCCCTATGCTTCGATTCTTCAAACAGCCAAACAGCCAAACTGGCTATTACCTTTTCGTGCCTAGACTTCTATGACTCTTCCTCCTAGTTGGTACCATCGCGTCTCTCCTCCGGATCAGGTCGCTGTACTTCTGCCCCTCCTCCCCCCCCGTATGTTGTAGCTAATCAGTTACGTCCATTTTCGGCTTATCCACTGGAAATTTCTAGCACTCCTTGACTAGGGCGGCGAAACCCGAAGTGAGACAAGTGGCCAAGAGGCTTGGAGCTCACATATTCAGTTTTTCACAGCCCCTACTCCCCCCCCTTGCAAGGACGTGTTTTCACGTACCTTTAAAGTTTCTCCTCCCACTTCCCCCTTCTTTCTTTCATTCAAGCTTTGTCAAGTCAAGGATTAAGGTTTGTCTCGAAGTAATGATCTTTGTAATCTTTAATGTTTGTTTCGAGAGGAAAATGTGAACACGGTAGGCTGTTAGCATACATACTGTGTGCATTCACATTCTTCTCTTCAGCGTTAGAGTTGAAACGGAAGACACAAATAATTATATTTCTATTGAGACATCACTCATGAGACAACTAAGCCAGTAGATAATGGGGTAGAGTGACCAATTGCTTTCCCCCTCCATCTGACTGGTAACCTTTAGGCGCATAGGCCTACAACAATTGTTGTTGGCCTATTAATTTAGGTTCGAACCCACAACTGGTCACAACCCTCTAGATTATGTGCCGTATTATAGTTACGTAATATCAGTAATGACTTGGAGGCGGATTCGTATGCACTAAAAAAAAGGGAAAATATGCAAACATGTTTGCACTTAAAAAAAACACGATATATAGCCTATGTTCTATGCACTAAAAATAACAAAATTATGCACTATTAAAATTTAAAAAAATTAGAAAGTTACTATTATTTATGGTTTTTCTGTTGTTCATAAGAATATTGAGACATCATCAGTTGCTAAATTTGCGTGTCGCACATTTTTCATCAGGCATCTTCGATAAAACTAAATCAAAATTAATAATTTTTTTGCAGTTAAGCTGTTCTAAAGTACAATGCACTCTACACACTGTCGAAGTTTTTAAGACCTACTGTAATGAAATAAAATATTCTGATTTGCCACGTTGATATGTAAAAAACAGAAGATTGCTTTATCGTGCCTATATTATTGTTGTCGGGTGGCGAAATTCGAGTTTAAGAGGGTAAAGAACTTTATGAACGTTTTCTGTAACTTCTCCTCAAATCATATCGCAGCGTTCTAGTGACAAAATCTTATGCATGTGCGTAGTAGACAATAAGGTGGCTTCTTGTTTTGAATAACTGTTCTTTTAATCGCAACTTTCATCCATCTTAACATCCAAATATTATAAATTTGCACAGAGTCAGCAACGTACTTAATTAATTGAGTGCTTTGTTGATTGCCAAGGATTTATCTAAAATGATTCACTGATAACAGAGCACTTTCTGCATGTTGTCAGATTGCAATAAATAAAATGTAAATCCTATAATCTGTTTCAATGTCTGAGTTTCTTCTGTATTCCATTTTTCCGATTTTCTGGTTTAAACACCAGATCGCTGAAAAATAACAGAATATGCTTTCATATGCGCTGAAACCTGAAATATGCATTAACCCCTTAAATATGCATATATATGCACTATAAAATATTTACCTTTGGTTACAAATAACTTTAAATGCATTTATACAGGGCTACTACAAAGGCTTTACCCGATTCCATAGCCTTGTATTATGAAAAGTATGAGACATACATTATTGAAAGTTATACCAATAAAAAGAGAAACTCATCAAGTTTTTGGTCCATCAACTGCTACAAGTGCTCGATGTGACCTCCTCGACAAACATCCACTCGGTAGTCTAACTCCCGGAGCATATCACGATCAACTCTAGCCACTGCCGCACGGATCCGGTTATTAAGTTCTTCAAGATTAACTGGCAAAGGAGGTACATACACTTGATCTTTGACAAACCCCCATAGAAAAAAATCACAGGGAGTCAGATCTGGTGACCGAGGAGGCCAACGGAGAACACACCGATCGTTGTTAGAAGCCTGTTGATGTGGTTGATGCCTCAGTTACATGAAGATAAACCAGGGTTTTTATTTCAACAAGATGGGGCTCCACCACATTTCCATCTGGAAGTGCGTGAGTATCTTAATGAGCATCTACCACAGCGTTGGTGTGGACGGGCTTCTATGGGTGTTTATCAAAGATCAAGTGTATGTACCTCCTTTGCCAGTTAATCTTGAAGAACTTAATAACCGGATCCGTGCGGCAGTGGCTAGAGTTGATCGTGATATGCTCCAGCAGGTATGGCAGGAGTTAGACTACCGAGTGGATGTTTGTCGAGGAGGTCGCGTCGAGCACTTGTAGCAGTTGATGGACCAAAAACTTGATGATTTTTTTCTTTTTGTTGGTATAACTTTCAATAATGTATGTTTCATACTTTTCATAATACAAGGCTATGGAATCGGGTAAAGCCTTTGTAGTAGCCCTGTATAATGGTAGCGTAATGATTTGCAACTAAGTAATAAAACATGCAAATATGCTAAAATCCGCCTTCTAGCCAATGAGTAATCTTTGTATTTCGTAAAGCGAATTAGACAGACGAAAAGTAATTTGTCACTCAGTAATTGAGTGCATGCTGATTTAAATCTGTAGATGACACACGTCACAAGTTTGTTACCTTCCATGAAGAATAACGACTGAATACCTTCAAAACTCTGTTTCGACTCAGGAAGGAAATTTATCGGACTTGGTGGATGTGATCACTGGTACTTCAACCCCCCCCCTCCCCCGCAGTCATAAAGGCTCCCCCAGCATCGCCCTCGTAGTCATCATCCCAATGCATCCGTGCATGATGGCAAGATGTCACGCAAATGGATATCGAATACACTGTCCCAACACTGAAGACAGCAACAAAGAGTGGCATGAACACTCGGTTTCACTATCGACCGTTTTTCTTGAAGAGGCGCACTGCCTTCCTGCTAATTTGTTTATTAGACAGTCAGTAAATCCGTTAGTCAATTAATTAATAATTTAATTAGTCAGCCACTTCACCAACATGTTACTAATCCACAATTTAACTTAAATTTTATATAGAAATGAAATTATATTTAATTTGTTTGCATTTCACCAAACTAATATCCATTTAAAATAAAGTCAATTAATGTAATTCCTAATTAAGCCATCACGGCCTTCGGAATCATAGTAAAATAGTAATTCCGAAGGCCATGTGCCTTGTTAATGTATGCAGTGATCTATATAGTTACTTCATTTGTTATATTACGACAATAAAATGTCGTAATAAACAGAGGATATCCTCAAAACATATTAAAATCATCGAAAACAAAAAGACAGATGGACAAACTTCAGAAGAAAAGAAGAAAGGTTTGAAATAAGTAGAAAGAGATTTAAATGCATGAAAACCTCATCCCAATGTCTTCAGCAACATTGAAGACAAAACGAGATAATATAAAAGTAGATGCAGGGAAATGTCATGCAACAAGCAAAATGGAAAGACTTAATGGATTTTCTCTATTCCAGTGCCTTCAAATGTAATATATTAGGCCTACATGATTATTCATGTTACTTTAGTTGCCGTGTTTTAGGCAACTGAAGATTGAATAAACGTTTCTTCAAAAATTGTATCGTTTAAATAATATTATGAAATACTTAACTATCAGTTGGAAATTCTAAATCACCTTCTGTACTATTCAAAATATACAATGCTTATGTCTTACTTAGCCTAAACTGCATTTGTAAATCTTTTTCGTCCATTGTATTAAACTAATCTTTTCTTGCGGAAATTATCCTCGCCCACGTCGGTAAGAAATCGTCATTTTCAAACATCAAGTCCATCTTTGTTCTCACCATGATGAAAATTATTGTCGTTAATGCAGGATTAATTATTTAAATGGTCAAATATTGATCAATTAACTTAAATGTAGTTTAATGAGAGCTTAAAGCCCAATTTGTGTCGATGAAATGCATTGTCCCTTTAAGTGCGAACTAAAAGGACTTTAAATAACAATTAAAGTTAAATAAATTTGGTGAAACAGGCCTTTCATCAATTAATATACCGTCAATGCTCCAGTGTTAAATTCGCTTATTTAATTACCCATTATCTCAGAAACTAATGAAGATATCAGACTGAAGATTTTTACAGGATAAAGATATAAGATTTATAAACAAACTGATGCTAAAGTATAAAAAAATACAAGTTGTAAAGACTAATTTGAATTTTAAAATACTGTTGAATTTTATTTTGTTTCTCACGCAAACGCCCAAATTTTTCGCAAATTGTAAGTAATAGAGAGATGATTTTTTAAAAATATACAAGAATTAAATAATGAATTTTCTTATTACTTAGTTGTTTAACGACGCTGTATCAACTACTAGGTCATTATAACATTTAGCGTCGATGAGATTGGTGATAGAGAGATGGTATTTGGCGATATGAGACCGAGGATTCGTCATAGAATACCTGACATTCGCTTTACGGTTGAGGAAAGCCTCGGAAAAAACCCAACTAAGTAATCCGTCCAAGAGGGAATCGAACCCCCCGCCCGAGCGCAACTTCAGATCAGCAGGCAAGCGCCTCAGCCGACAGTGATCAATTTGGCATACGACATACATACATACATACATTACGTGTTGTATGCCTGAGTTAGTATAGTACAACATAATTCAGAAGTCTTTCTACCTTTTGAATTTTCTTTTATTCTTCAATTTTCCTTCATTTCTCATTTTCTCTTCAATATTTTATCTTTCGATCCCTTTTCATTTCTTTCTTTCATTTTATCCTTTCATTTAACTTTTTCTCTTTTTTTCCTCCTACTTCATCTTTATTTTCTTTCTCCTTTGTGCCGAACATTGAAATCTTTCAAATCCAAGTTAGAAAATTATCTTATGACGAGTTGCCAAACTAACTTACTATTATGACAAGTGTTGTATTGCATGTTTCCACGTATTCACATTTTTTTATGTTCTAGTGATATTTAACTTATTTTATATTTTTGTTTTCATATTTTCCGATAATAGTATATCTCTAATGTGATAAGTTGAGCTATATATAATCATAATTTTCCTTACTGTGTGTACTTAAAAATTTTGAATTCATTGTATGCATTGTACTGCACTATTTTATTACTACTATTTATTATTATTATTATTAGTATTATTATTATTATTCTTATTTTTATCATTATTATTATTATTATTATTATTATTATTATTATCAATAATTGTCTTATTTTTTTACACTTTGTATGTCTCATTTATTTCGACCTGCTTTTCACATTTTATTATGTTTTTTTTCTTTCTTTCTCTATGTTATATATTGTCTGATTTCTTCTTACTTGTTGTTTACATTTTATTATTATTATCTTATTCAGTTTTGTGTGTAAATTTGTAGTGTACTTTGTAAATTTGTAGTGTTTTTTGTAACGCAATTTTACTCCTGGTTGAGTGTTAGAGAAGGCCGTATGGCCTTAACTCTGCCAGGTTAAATAAATCATCATCATTATTATTATTATTATTATTATTATTATTATTCTCTTCTTTCTTTCTTCTATCTTTGTTTAACTCTAAGTTCTACTGCTTCTTCCTTTTACTTTACATTTTGTATCTTTCTTCATTGTTTTATCTTTCACATTTTAATTTCTCTTTTCCTGTTTCTTAGTTTTTATTTATTTCTACTTCATTTCTGTCTTCTGTTTGTACTACTTGCTCTTTATTTACTCTCCATAGCCACAAATTATAAAAAAAAATCTGTTTATACGATTAACTCTACAACGGATAAATAGAAATAATTTTGTAGGCAACAAAATTATATTACAACTCCAGGCAAGCAGCAGATTTAAAGTTTATGTATCAACGCTACAAATATTTTCATCAACTAGCCATATCAAATCTGTTACTATGACGACCTAATTAAATAAAGTGGCTTTAAGCTCATGTTGCTACTTTTTGCGTTATATCTGATTTCTTGCTTTGTTATGCAAGTAACAAACCACACGTAATCGCGGTTCTGGCACTCGCTTTTTTTTTTTTTTTTTTTTTTCATTTCTCAAGTTAGTAAGATGCAGGAATTGTGAAATCTTCTCAGCGTCGGAGATAAGTCAAATTATTAAGATGGATGGCGGAGTGTGAAGTGAGTCACTCAAGCCGTCTCGTGCACATGACTTTGTCCTCAAAGCGCCCCGCGCCACGAAGTATGAAAATAGTAATTGTGTACGTTCATCACTCTTCTCTTGAAACTCTTTTGTTCGGTGATATTTGAAGGAGAAAAAACACAAGCTTATCATGAGGAAAATGTTGTTTGAACTTATCTCACTGCTCGAAATATATTAAAATAGCCTGAATATTTTAAGATTGGATACAAGTGCATTCTTAATCGAAGAAGAAGAAGAAGAAGAAGAAGAAGAAGAGAGGGAGCAATTAGCCTAAGCAAGACATAATGGAAGGAAAAAAGACAATGTAGAAGGGAAGATAAAAGATCAACATTAAGGAAAGATAGAAGCAAAATATATTTAAAAAAAAATGAAACAAAGTCAGTTGGAAAAATGGAGCAAATTAAGGAAATGAAGGAAAGTAAGTGAAAAAAGATTCAAGATAAGTAGGAAAATAAAGCAAAGTAAATGGAAAAAATGAAGCAAACTAAGCAGAAAAAATGAAGCAAATTCAATTGCAAAAGAAAAGCGAAGTAAGTGGGAAAAGTGAAACAAATTTATTTATTTATTTATTTATTTATTTATTTATTTATTTATTTATTTATTTATTTATTTATTTATTTATTTATTTATTTATTTATTTATTTATTTATTTATTTTATTGCTAGTAAGTTCGAAATGAATATAAGTTAATAAATACAATGAAAGATAAACAAGCCCACTCCTGAATGAGTAAGACTCGTGCTCAGGAGGGGATTCCAATACAGACAAAAATAAAATTGAAATTGAGAGTGAATACAGATTAAATAGTGTTTGATATGTTTAAACCAAAACTATAAATCCAATACAGATTTTTTTATTTATTTTTTTTATTAATTTGGAGAGGATTCGTGGTTAAAATAATATTGGAATAAAATTTGTTTAATAATCTGGGACCTTGACTCATGATATGATAAAAAGCTGCATTGGTTTTACTTTTTGGTTCAGACAAACGCAGAGAATTCATATTTTTAGTTCTATATTTATGTATATACTTTTCAAAGTTATTAAAATTTCTATGAAAATATTTTAATAAAATAAAATAATACATTTGTTTAATATTGAAAACTTTGAAGTGTTTAAACAACAATTCAGTTGGGTAATCTTTCTGCTTTTTTAAACAAATTTTTAATACTTTAAATGAAGTAACAAAAGTTTTACGATCAGGAATAATTCTATTTATTATTTCAGAAATATTCTTCTTGAGTGAAGCAAAGTAAGTAGGCAAAATGAAACAAATTAAGTAACAAATGGGAAGCAAATTAAGTAGGAAAATGAAGCAAAATAAGGAAGAAAATGAAGCAAAGTAAGTGGAAAAATGAAGAAAATAAAATAGCAAAATTGAAGCAAAATAGGAAAAATGAAAAAAAGTAGGAAAATTAAGCAAAGTAAGTGGAAAAATGAAGCAAAGTACAAAAAATCTATAAAATTAAGTAACGAAAGTGGAGTAAAGTAAGTAGGAAAGATGAAATAAAATAAGTAACGAAAGTAAAGCAAAGCAAGTAAGAAAAATGAAACAGAATAGGTAGGAAAATGAAGCAGAGTAAGTGAAAAAATGAAGCAAAGTAGCAAAAATGAAGAAATTAAGTAGCAAAAATTAAGCGAAATAGGAAGGGTAATGAAACAAAAGAAGTAAAATGAGTGAAGCAAAATATGTAGGAAAATAAAACAAAATGAGTAGAAAAAAATGAAGTGAAGGAGTCGAAAGATGAAGCAAAGAAAAAATGAACACAACAAACAAAAAAAAAGTGAAATATTTTAAACCAAGACAAAAGAAGATAAGAAATTGAATATGTACATAGAATAAAGAAAAACTAATAAGAGTAAAGCTAGAATCTTTGAAAAGAAATTATAATATTAAAATAATATATCTAAAGGAAGAGGACGAAAGATATCAAAGAACAAACAAATCTCTGCTAAAATGAAGCTCACTTTGTAAGTTTGTGCTAGACTTCCTGAGTTAGTCGGAGACTATAAACTTGTGAGATGACGCATATTATTCAAAATGGATGGAACGAGCGTTGAGATATGTCTTCAAGTCACACGTTTAATAAATGACCAGCGACCGAAACTTGTGACAGACGAGAGTTTCTTGAGTGAAGCAGGAAGAAGCTGTTTCATAACTTCAGACAATGGAGTGCCGTCCGCCAAATACAGCTCTCGAACAGTGCCACAGCTAGCTAGCTTACGAGAAGGATACTTCATAGTTAATTAGGGCGAAAAAAGAACATGATTGTATTTTAGTTTGTTCGATATTATTATACGTAAAAGTAAATAATTGTTTTTTATCTTCCTCTGTGACTTAATGTTTGAGTATTATCTTTAGAAAAATGTAATAGAATAGGACATAAAATTTAGAAATATAAAATGTTAACAAAACAGGAGAAGAAAATATGAACAGAAGAAGAAAGATAATAGTAAATGAAAACATAATAAAACCAAAAAAAATGAAACAAATAAAAACAAAATAGATAAATAAATAAGAGAGAGATTTCATAAAATCAATTTAGAAGAAGCAAAATGTCGAAAGGAAGGAGAAAAGGGAAAATAAAGAAAGTAGAATGAAAGGAAAATAGAAATAATAAAGATACGTAAAGGAAGGAACGAAAATAGGATTTTCAGAATTACTGCAGTTATAGATATAAATTTTACAAAACAAATGAGTAGAGATACAAGGGGCATTGACACACATTATAGTTATGGATCTTCATTATAAGCGAAATCGAAAGCTGTTACCATGGAAAAGCATATTGGCCGATTGCAGAATCGATGACCGATTTCAAGTTTTAGACACTTTAATTAAACGACGACTAAGCAGTGTTGCCAACAGTTCATATAATCCCGCTAGATGGCTTCCAAAAGCCCGCGATTTTCTAACAAAAATCTCTAGAATTTAATGGATATTTATAATAATAATAATAATAATAATAATAATAATAATAATAGTAATAATAACAGCAATAATAATAAAATGAGTGTTATAGCGCACAAGTTTAACTTTCGCAGAAGCTAGTCAATGAAGTTTTCGTTTCGGCACAATGTAAGACATTCAGTTTTATACCCATGCAATTAGTATTGATAAGAAACATGTAATTTAAAAATCACTCTCCGGACCATCTCCATTTGAATCCTCTAACGTAGGGGTAGTAAGTTATTCCTAGCCTGGCCACTTTCATTTCCTCCAAAATCTCTGGTGGTACCTGATAATTCTTGCAACATATTTTGTTCACACAACCCAGATCTGCCCGTATTGTCAAAATTGCATTCATTAATTCTGTCCCCATCCGTTTTCGTAGACTTCACGACATTCATCATACGAATAGGCCTATTCTTTCCACTTGAGCCTTAGACCAAGAAAACACAATAAGATCAACCAACTCTTAAAAGGATTTATGTTAGATGCGTCCCTGTAACTTGTTACATTACTCCAGAATTCAATTGTGTTTGTCTTTAAGTTGCATTTAACGTTGCCACTCTTTACGAAATCGTTGCTGATATTGAGGCCCCACATCTCAATTATTTACGGAAAAATAGCACAAAAAAAGGTTTAACGATATTGTACCGGAATATTTATAAAACGAGTAATAGTTAACACTGTCACGGTACACGTCTTACACTAATCATATTCTTTAAGCAATTGAATTTCATCTGTCTGTAATAATCTCTGTATATATTACAGTCTTTGTTGATCATGTGAAGTACTGGTGGACGGCGGCAGCAGATGTAGATATTTTCAATATGAATTTCTCTAGATACAGAATTACTTGTTATCATATTTTACAGAATATTGTTGTTAGTTAATTTGAAGCTACTTTCACACCTTATTTCAATTTCTCTTTTTTCTTTCTCTTATTTCTATTTTGTTTCAGTTTTTAATAAGTATATGTTTCCTTTTCTTTGTTTATGTTTTATCAATTAATTTGTTAGTCGTGAACATTGTAATTGGGCTTTGCCTGTTATGTTCATCAACAAATGAATAAATAAATAAATAAATAAATAAATAAATAAATAAATAAATAAATAAATAAATAAATAAATAAAAAGATGTCTTACTTTTGTACTTCATACGAGAAGAAGAATGAACATATGAAGAAGTTTATCACGTTTTTACTTAATACAAATAAGTGTGTCACGTTTACACTTAAGATAAAAGAGAGATCTATTATTTTATATCGATAATAAAGAAGTGTATTACTTTCGTGCGACATCGTGCGTATTTGCTTGCTTTCCGCACAAAACCAATACGCGGTAAGTGTGAAATACCACATTCAGTATTCCCAACGTAACACACATAACAATTTCCCTCTTCTTACCGCTTAAGCGCGACATTCATTTTACTGCTTTAGGCTTTTAACATATTATTTTTAGAGACGTTTAACATAGTAATAATTATAAATTGGAAACTTACCACTGCAATTTCACCTAAATTGCACTGTTAATTATTGTTTTTGAATATTTGCAAAAATTAAGTAAACTCTACAACACCACAAAAGTTACTGCATTTGTAATGCAAGTAACATTAAGAAAGCCGTGAAAAAAATCAACAAATCAACTTGCCGATGTTACTACTGCAATATGTTATATAAATAATATTGTTAAAATATTAAAATGAAAAATAAATCATTACATAATCTTACCGTTTGTTTTAAGTTCGCATTTATAGACTGGGGGGGGGGGAAGAAAGACAGACATATATCACGGCCTGCTGGAGTATAGTAAACACAGAAAACATTTTATAGGAACAATGTTGAAGATAGATATATCTGTTTTCCAAAGCTTCCGTCATTGAACAGAAACCAAGATGGAGATTTCATTGCAACTAATTAGAAATTCCTCTTTCAGGTATGCAATAAACGATCTTCGCACAAAATAATGTACGATACACGAGCGGTATGTTTGTTTTCATGTTCTCGGAAATTGAAAAAGCTCAACTACGTTTCGCTTTTTCAATCTTTTCCTCGAACATGAAAACGTCAACATACCGCTCTTGTAACGCATATTACTATTGTATTTATGATGAAGAAGTGTGTTACTTTTATACTCGAGAGGAAGTAGCAGTGTAGGCCTACTGCTTCTGAACTTAAAATTAAGAAGCAATTTATTGTTTATTACTTTTGTATTTTTAAATGGATTGTCGATAGAAGTCTGTACGGAATACTGGAAGGTTTTTAAACATTCTAATGAGACTGTACTTCTCTTTGAATTATACGTAAAAAACTTTTTCTGAACTTCAAGTAAATCTCGCTATCCAATTAGCATTTTTATGAGAAAGAGCGGTGTGAATGATGATATGTATTTGGTGGCCGGACTAAGGCAGGGGGGATCTTGCGTCTCGCCCTTCCATTAACCTCTACCTCCTGTGGGGAAACTCCTTAAAAGCGGTACAATCCATCTTTCGAAATTATATTTTTGAAGCAATGGCGCGGTAAATGAAATGGTGGGGGATTGAGGGGGCACACCATGTGCAACTGCATATCCTCTTTAAAGTGTACCGTTTTAATTTATTTTGCCATTACTGTACACAGGTTCCAAACGTGGGAAACGGTCATAAATCAAACTGGAGTAGAAAGAGAGAAAAAATAGAAGGACGCTTTAAGAAGTTTATGTGTAAAAAGGTTAGAGATTCGTATTCCAATGCAGGAGGATATCTTAACTCCCTTAACGAGTGTCAAAAAGTCAGATCAATGGCGGTTTGGAGAGGCCCTGAAAACCACAGGAACTATTCAATATCGAATAGGAAATCAATCATTACAAGTAAAGGGAAGGAGCGCCGGAGATGATGTAGTGTACGTACGCTCCCTCTCTGCCACGAAAAAAATTGAAATACAAAGTGATAGCACGCTATAATTCTTGTGTGGCAACTGTTTCGTTTCCATGGCAAAAGCAACATCAAGATTTCTAAACAACGACTGATGATGAATGGATTTCGAGGTACAAACTCGAAATTAATAAAAAAAAAATTAGCGAAATCAAAGTTGTTGGAGTTCGAAAAGTGGATAAAATATAAAATGTGACTAATTTAAAATATGGCGCAATTATCCTGATGTAGAAATTGCCAATCTAGAAGCAGAAATACCCTCAACTGAACTCCTCACTCCTCTCTATCCCAGGATAGTGGTAGATCCTCATGTTTCGTGGGAAATTATTTACTATCAGTCTTACTAATAAACCGTGTATAGTTTTTATACGAGTCTTATGCAGAGTTGAGACAGAAAACGTTACTAATAAACCGTGAATAAGCTTTGGACGTATAAACAGGCTGTAACTATACAATGGGAATTGCTTTGCAGTAGTTATATACACGAAACCTCTTGTTTAAGCGTTGTATATAGGGAAAAAATGGCCGCCCCTCTAACAGCTGTTCGTATCGACTGTTATTTTATGATGATGGTTACCTTGTAACCACAGAAGAACAAACCAAAGATCATAGAATTAATAGAATAATACTGCTGTAGCTTGTACTCTTTGACCAAAATGTAGTGTGGTAATCGATTAGAGCCAGTTGTACTATCGATATTTAACACGCCACACTAGAGCGCTCTACCGGATCCAGTAGAGAACCTCAGATATTCTATTACCTTTCGTAACGAAGTAATGACGAAACTATGACGTAGTTGTGTAACAGTTGTACTGTTATACACGACGTATGTAGTGATTATTAGTAAGGAATTTACACACGACTTATAAACGAGCTACTCATTGTATAAGTATATGACAGTTAAACGTCTGTATATAGAGTTTTTATTAGGAAGACCGTTTACTATATGGATATTTATTTGTACTTTCCGTTTCAAATTATTTGTAATCTCTGAGGTATGCGGATAAGTACCGGTACCACAATGTTAATATAAATTTTCGCTCGTTGTAAAATATTTTTTACTCGTCGAAAAACATCTGAAAGTTATTTCCTCTGTATTATTTATTTATTTATTTGTTTGTTTATTTGTTTATTTATTTATTTTACTTATTTTATTTATTTATTTAACCTGGTAGAGATAAGGCCGCCAGGCCTTCTCTTCCTCTCTATCAGGGGATTAAAAATAAAATATTAATACGGGACATTATTAACTTCTGAATAACTGACTATAATCTCCTTGTTTTTAATACACGATTTTACTATCACTGATTATAAAACCTTTATATTTAGTACAGGATATTAACTACAAAATCACTGGTTATTATTTTTTTGTTTTTACTTTTAGTATAGGATCTTAGGCCTACTAACTTCAAAATAATTGTGATTATAAATTATTTATTTTTGATATAGGATCTTAGTAACTGCAAAATCATTGATTATAAACTACTTATTTTTAATACACGATTTTACTGACTTAAAAATCACTGATTATAAACTCTTTATTTTTGGCACAGGATCTTACTAACATTAAAATCGCTGATTATAAACTCTTTATTTTTAATACAGGATCTTACTAACTTTAAAATCACTGATTACAAACTCTTTATTTTTAATACAGGATATTACTAACTTTAAAATCACTGATTATAAACTCTTTATTTTTAATACAGGCTCTTACTAACTTTAAAATCACCGATTACAAACTCTTTATTTTTAATACAGGATCTTACTAACTTTAAAATCACTGATTATAAACTCTTCATTTTTAATACAGGATCTTACTAACTTTAAAATCACCGATTACAAACTCTTTATTTTTAATACAGGATATTACTAACTTTAAAATCACCGATTACAAACTCTTTATTTTTAATACAGGATCTTACTAACTTTAAAATCACTGATTATAAACTCTTTATTTTTAATACAGGATATTCCTAACTTTAAAATCACTGATTATAAACTCTTTATTTTTAATACAGGATCTTACTAACTTTAAAATCACTGATTATAAACTCTTTATTTTTAATACAGGCTCTTACTAACTTTAAAATCTTCGATTACAAACTCTTTATTTTTAATACAGGATCTTACTAACTTTAAAATCACTGATTATAAACTCTTCATTTTTAATACAGGATCTTACTAACTTTGAAATCACCGATTACAAACTCTTTATTTTTAATACAGGATATTCCTAACTTTAGAATCACTCATTATAAACTCTTTATTTTTAATACAGGATCTTACTAACTTTAAAATCACTGATTATAAACTCTTTATTTTTAATACAGGATCTTACTAACTTTAAAATCACTGATTATAAACTCTTTATTTTTAATACAGGCTCTTACTAACTTTAAAATCACCGATTACAAATTCTTTATTTTTAATATAGAATATTACTAACTTTAAAATGACCGATTACAAACTCTTTATTTTTAATACAGGATCTTACTAACTGCATAATCACTGATTATAAAGTACTTATTTTTAATACACGTTTTTACAGACTTAAAAATCACTGATTATAAACTACTTATTTTTAATGCACGATTTCGCTGATTATAATTTTTTTAAAGCCGCCCTAAATAAGGGTTCGAATAGATCGGCCTACTAATCAATTCTAAAAAAATACTAGAGTAAGGGAGGGTATTGTCGGATACCATTTTGATGTTTCAAAATAAAGGTAATTGAAAAAAGTTAGAACTGGAATTATTTAGTATTATAATAACCTCTTGGGGTTCCTGCAGATTGTACATAAGTATTAGGTAATTTACATAATATGTATTTGCTGTATAACTTGTAAAGACAAAACAGAAATAATATCATCACTGACAGAATGGGAAGCTAATGTCGGATACATTAGACATTATTATTAAGAGGTATGATAATGCATTTAAAATAATATATTGCATATCAGAAACTATTACAATAGTGTTCTGTTTAGCCAACTGATATGCAAGCCTTTTAAGATCATTTCTGGTTCATCCTAAATATTTTCTCTCCATCATTAACACATAGTCAACTAGCTTCTCTTCAAGTGAAGCTGGGAGTATTGGTTTTCGTCCAAGTTTCGATTTAACGGCTTTGGTGGGCTCAGAGTTGGACCGTACATAATCAAATAATGTTGATCGAGGTACATTGAATCTTTTGGAAGCAGCAAGATAGCCCATTCTTTTCTCCCGTACTGCGACAATGGCATTTACCATATCTTCAGACTTCCATTTTTTTAGACTGAATCTCTTTTTTCTTTTACTTTAGGCATCTAAAAATATCAGAAGAAGAAACAATTCGTTACTTCATAATATTCGATTAATTAGAAAATTAATTACTTACATTAATTAAAAATACCCATGAGTAAAAATGTAGTGGTTTGTTATAGAAAACATATAAATGGGTTTAAGGCAGCTTTTATGTAGCGAGCAGCATTGAAAGATAGCCGACAATGTCCTCGGCTAGTATCCGACAATGCCCTCGGCTAGTATCCGACATTGCCCTCAGCTAGTATCCGACATTGGCCGACTCTTCACAAACAGTAAAACAAGCCAGCTACATGAAACATGTTGTCGATAGCATTTCTGCAATTAGAGAATTAAGAAGCCTTATCTATGGTATATCAAACAGTGCATACCATGTTGTGTAAATATAAGAATAACTTGTAACGAATAAATCACGTTACTTACCCTCAAAAAGTTTTTTTTTTTTTTTTTTTTTTTTTTTGCAGAAACGTTGAAAACACGCTTTTCACACACAGTGAAGCACTCAACAGTAATGGCTATTCATGCAGATGTTCGTCTGCTTGTAGAGAACGTAATGCATTATTTTCACATCAGATTGCACCATTCGATGGAAAAGAAATATGTTATCCGAGATTATCCGACATTACCAGACCTATCCGACAATCCCCTCTCTTACTCTACTTATTTTTAATACACGATTTTACTAACTTAAAAATCACTGATTATATACTAATTATTTTTAATACAAGATTTTACGGACTTAAAAATCACTGATTATAAACTCTTTATTTTTAATACAGGATCTTACTAACTGCAAACTCACTGTCTATAAAGTCTTTATTTTTGGTACAGGATCTTGCTGAACCCGGTTGAGAATAATAATACAAATTTTGTTACAATAGAAGTAATACATTTAAATTTAATTTATTTGGACAATTCTTGGCCACCCTTCGTTATCCACATCACAAAAAGATATCTTCAAATGCTAGGGTTAACTATTTAATTCCATGAAAGTAATTTATTACGCCGGTTAGAAAATCATGTAAAATTATAATTTTTTAAACCCGATGATTAACGTAAACTGGGGTAAAGAGGATCACATGTGGTAAAGTGGATCACATGTGTATTGCCTAGATAAGGCAGCGCCACATGGATCACACATGAAAAGAAAACCTTTCTTCTATAAGTGCCACTAAAAATAGTGTTCTTTGCATGTGTGATCCATGTGGCGCTGACTTACCTAACAATACACATATGATCCACTTTACCACATGTGATCCTCTTTACCCCAGTTTACGGTACGTAAAATATGTACCATGTAGTTTACGTGGCCAATCTTGTCCCTGATATAGCGCAGAATTATTTTCTCAATTGATTTTATATTCGAAAGAGACTTGGTAGTCGAGTGGTTGAAGTATCTGCAGGTCAAGACCGATTGTATTATTCAGTTAAGTAATTCAGGGACTCCCTGAGCAGGCTACAGGTGGGGAAGGCAGGCGTCTTAGATCATGTCGCTGGCCGGGAAGTGATTGCGCCGCGTGTCCGTCTTTCGATTGCAGGCAGGCCTATGAATTCTTCATTAGAAGCTCTCCGCTGAGTGTGGATGGTGCCGATCCCATTACTCCTCCTCTACACCCAACCAATTCATCCATGAACCCCGGCAGGAGTCGCTGCAGAAGCCCTTCTCTCCGCAAAGTGCTAATCCTTCCACCCTTCCCACCCGTTTCAAATATTCATTATTTCATTGGGAGAGACGTTCAACTCCGTCCGATATTGAGCCGAGCAAGAGGGAAACAGAAGTGCAGTCCGGGGTATAAGGAATCACATCACGCGATTTCTAATCGAACATCGCATTTCATCTCCAAGCACAGGTCCGCCTGTGTTTTCAACACGTCGTGACGGGGTGACTTCTTCTTGTACTAATTCAATCGACGAGCAGAATCCAAGAAAAGATTTGGGAGCACAAATTCAAAATTATATAAAACCTCGTTTACACTCACCGTGTGACCAGCGAATAGGGATTATAAAGAATGGACACTTCGCGTCGGTACTTTTGATGTAGCCGGACTGATTTCAATGACCTTCAAGCCAGCTAAAGCGTCAGATTCTGCTTTCTCCCTAGAGTTGGCGCTGACATCACACCAGCTAGCAGTCGACACAGCGGAAATATAACACACACAGTTAATACATCTAGGTACATTATGTACTCAAATGGATCCATAAAACATAAATCCTTCATTAACTGCAATGTCTAGACTCTAGAGTTCCTTTATAATGAGAGTTGAGACGTTGACCCCAACAACAATTAAAATATGTAATGATTTGATAGCGCTGAAAATGGAAAAACAAAACTCTTACGAGAAGTAAAACCATATACCTATATTATATTATTATACAAATATATTAAACGAATTCGATACTTAATTTTATAATGTATTATATTATTTTATAATATAATGTATTATATCTGAAATATAAAATATTATTATTACACTAGTTTGTCATTGAGAAATAAGGAAAAGCTGTTAACTTGAATTTATTTGAAGAAAAGCGTTACTGGATTATGCAATAAGGTAGGCGATGTTTGGATCCTGTGCCTTAACTCTATTCTCAATTATTATCTTAGCGTATGCTCGATTACACTACCTCTAGCGTTTAAAAATGGAACTAGCCGCTGGCGCACAGAGAAACAAAACACAGGAAAATTCGCTCAGTGTCCATTCTTTATAATCCCTATTCGCTGGTGTGACCAGCCAATAGGGATTATAAAGAATTTTCCTGTTTTGTTCCTCTGTGCGCCAGCGTTTAGTTCCACTTTCAAGCGCTAGAAGTTAGTGTAATCGAGCACACGCTAAGGTAATAATTGAGTATAGAGTTGAGACACAGGATCCAAACATCGCCTACCTTATTGCATAATCCAGTAACGCTTTGCTTCAAATGAATTCAAGTTAACAGCTTTTCCTTATTTCTCAGTGACAAACTAGTTGTAATAATAAGTTTTTATATTTTATAAATAATAAATTATATTTAAAATAACATAATATATTATAAAATTATGTATCAAATTCGTTTAATATTTGTATAGAATATAAAAATAGGCATATGGTTTTACTTCTCACAGAAGTCTTGTTTTTCCATTTTCAGAGCTATCAAATCATTACATATTTTAATTGTTGTTGGGGTCAACGTATCAACTCTCATTATAAAGGAACTCTAGAGTCTAGACATTACAGTTAATGACGGATTTATTATTTTATGGATCCAATTTATTTTATTTGAGTACATAATGTACCTAGATGTATTAATTATATGAGTTATATTTCCGCTGTGTCAACTGCTAGCTGGTGTGATGTCAGCGCCAACTCCTGGGAGAAAGCAGAGTCTCACGCTCAAACTAGTTTGAAAGTCATTTAAATCAGTCCTGGTACATCAAAGGTACCGACGCGAAGTGTCCATACTGTATAATTATTTATACGCTGGTGTGACCTTCAACGTATAGGTTAAAGAGATTACAATTCGAGACTACAATTGAAACGATTATTATTGAAAGGTCACATGTCCACTTGTTTGACAAATTGAGTTATGACCACCATTATATTCTTTTCAGTGTAGCGCACCGTTTACTGAAGAAAAAGCACAAGTATGTGCACTCTTCCGAATGTTACAGTGTAAAGAAGTCTCCGTTTAGTATTGAAAGGGCACGTGTTCAGGACATATGACCTATCAGTAACAAACTCTCTTCTTTTTCCATCATTCTTTGCATGATGTACAATATAAATTCTCATGAATCCATGTCAAATGTCCACTTTTTTGACAAATTGAGTTATGACCACCATTATATTCTTCGTATTGTAGCGCACCGTTTACTGAAGAAAAAGTACAAGTATGTGCACTCTACCGAATGTTACAGTGTAAAGAAGTCTCCGTTTAGTATTGAAAGGGCACGTGTTCAGGACATATGACCTATCAGTAACAAACTCTCTTCTTTTTCCATCATTCTTTGCATGATGTACAATATAAATTCTCATGAATCCATGTCAAATGTCCACTTTTTTGACAAATTGAGTTATGACCACCATTATATTCTTCGTATTGTAGCGCACCGTTTACTGAAGAAAAAGTACAAGTATGTGCACTCTACCGAATGTTACAGTGTAAAGAAGTCTCCGTTTAGTATTGAAAGGGCAAGTGTCCCGAACATTTGACCTATCAGTAACAAACTCTCTTCTTTTTACATCATTCTTTGCATGATGTACAACATAAAATCTCATGATTCCATTCTTTATTTACAGCAGTTACAAAGTGACAAGTAGTTGAATCATTAGGAAAAGAAGTGCCTAAAGGTCAAAGTATACTTTTAAATTTCACAGTATTCAATGATGGTTTTTGATGCTAAGTCCCCGGGTATTGGTTGCATATGAATATACTGATGGAGTAATGACACACACATTCAAGTTACTGCATAGAACTAATGCGATGTATCCTAATGACTTGAAACTACTTTAAAATAAACCATATTATGGAAAAGTTCCAATATTTAAGAAAAAAGTTGAAGATGTCAGCCAAGTTATTCAATATGTACTTCCTGAATATCTTCAATTTTATGAAGAAATTCCTCAGTAGCCGATAGAAGAAAAAAACAATGAAGATGATTGAAAACTTCAGAGGAAATGTTTAATGAAGAAACTTAAAAGCTTTTAAATTGCTTTATTTCAGAAATAAGATATATTGCCGTAGCGAAATATAATTTGTCCAGCCCTTCCCACTATAGAAATCCTAATAAAGTGTCCTAGTTCGCTCTTACATATCAGCTTACGCAAGGACATCCTTCCACACTCTCGTCCGGAGTTTAAATCTGCCTGTCTGCTGCGTGCTGCCGACTGACGGACATTATTTGAAACTACTTCAAAGCTCTGACACGACACCCATAAATAATTCAAAGCGAAACCTTATCAGCTTACATCGAAACAATGTGCTGTTGTTATTTTAACACCACTAGCGGGCCATGCTGTTAATGCGCACCTCTAACACCTCGTGGAAGTTAGTCATGGTTTCGAATCTCTCCAACGATATTGATATTATTTATCCTTTATTGTGCGTGTAATTTTCTCTTTTCTGATGGAGGCAAAGCATTGTGTTCACCACGCGAAGAGAGAATTCCACCACGTGCTTGCAATGTCT